>NW_028262339.1:7723309-7996927 GCF_047370975.1 Nipponia nippon | reverse complement strand
AGTTGGCTATATTTTCCTGGCTCTCATAGTTACTGTATGGTGACAAAGGGGGCAAGGATGTTTGAATCTTTTGTGCATGATTCCAAATTTTCTTCAGTTGTGAAACTTTCAGAAATACCCATAGCTATCACAAAAAAAATCCCTTTCACTTTGGCACAATCCACAGGAAGAAGGAATATAAATACCTGACAGAGTTAGAGTAAACGTGTATTTATTTAGGTATTTTGGTTACCATCATGGTATTAAATCTAAATTAGAGGTCTCAAAGAGAATCCTGTTATAAGTAGCCAATGTGACCAGAGACTTCCTTTTTATTACGACGACACTGGATAATATAGTCTTAGTAAATGTGGGATAAATAAGACATTTTTGGTAGTGCTGTTCAAGCTCATGAGATTGTGGTAGCCTTGCCAATGGGCCATCAGATTAGACTGCATACTTTAGATCAGTGGCACCACCAGTAGAACTGGTAGCCAAAAATATTAGCACTGACATCTGATGTTGGAAGCTCCTGACTGCTACAAGTTCTTTATGCAGGAATTCCTATCAGTCAGATTGGAGAAGGCTGCTGTGAAGAAATCTGGGTTGTTTGAAAAAAGAGGAAGGATATTTGTAAAAACATGGCTGAAATTTATTTTCAAGTGAAAAAAATATTTCAGCTAGCTCTATCATGGTCAACACACAAAGGAAAATTATCATTCATTCCGCTCAGAAAAGTCCTTATAATTTTTCCCATTTTTGTTTCCTGTTTGAAACATTTTTGTTAGTTTTAATGAGGGGCTTTTGGGGTCTACCATAGACTGGTATCATCTGAAGCTGTCTTTACACCAGTCCAAGCGGGGTTACCCAGGCTTAAAATAAATAGGTGTAAGGACATAATGGTATTGTATTACTGTTATACAAGGTCACTTACAAAATGTTTCATTAAATCCATGGTCTGCGAGCTAAATTCAGGGGCACATTGACTCAAAGAAGAGGGCATATTGACCCAACAACATTCTAATATCAGGTTTGGAACACGCTCTTACTTTTAATATGCTGATATTTCTAGTTAGTATCAAGAAAGATCCGGTCTTATATGGCAAGCCACCATTTTTTATCTCTCTGATTGTCTTGTTCATTGGATTCTTATTTGTTTTCCTGCTTGTGAAGCATGCTGTTGTCAGATTCCCAATTTAAACTGAGCTGAGCTTAGCTAATGACTGCACACTTTGTTTGCAACAGCATCTTTCAATTTGTAATGAGCTGCTGGCAGCTTAAGTGTTATTAAATTCCATAGGAAGTGTATGCTTCAATATTAAGACACTTAAATATTAAGACACCCTTTTCAAATAGCATGTTTCTGTAATTCTATGGGCTATTACAGTAATAAACACTCGATGCTTAACTCTTTCCACGTGTTAAACTTTTTATCATTCTTTGATTCCAGCAAATCTGTAGAGATATAAAACAAGACTTGCTGCAGTTAGCTCAATAGAGAATGGAGTTAAAGTATATAAGTACAGTGAGGTTATGGGGCAGGGGAAGAATATCCTGAAAGGAAATGACCATTTGCAGAAAAGACCTAGATTTGTTCTAGCTAATGCTGCTAGCTTCAAAACTAATTTCATGAGCTTGTGCATCTATTTTTATCTGTGCTTCAGCTCTATTTAAAAGGAAAAGAGTAGAAGATTATTGGCTGATTCAGAACCTCTCCTGTAGAAACAGAAAAGAGCCTTGCATATTAGTGCTAAAATGAATGCAAGTTACAGAAAGAAACTTTTTTCCATCAGTTTCCTTATATTTTCAGTCTTCCTTCATGGGGCATCTTGATTTTATTCAAGATCTTTTACAATTTTTTTTCCCCCAGAGAATTATTATATGCTTATACACATATATATTATATATTATATATTATATATTATATATTATATATTATATATTATATATTATATATTATATATTATATATTATATATTATATACATATGCATATATGCTTAACTGTGCAACTAAGCATCATTCTGTTCAATGAACCTTTGTCTTAAATACAGTATTCTCTTTATCTTTTACATATATCTGAATTCCCCCTCTTGCTTACATTAAATTGCACACAACAAGAAATATCCTTGGAACAGATCATTACAGTTAGGCTCTGGTCCTATTTTTCTCAGAAGAAAAGTTAGGTTTCTGTAAGCAAAGAATACACCCCAAGTTTTCATGACTCCCAAGTGCCAGTGACCTGCGCAGCCCTGAGAGCACTTTTCATGTTGTGCCAGACTACCTCAGAGGTAAAGTTTTAAGAGAGATGCTAAACCGAGTCATGAATTTCTAGAATGTAGTTAAGCGTGTTTGTATTACAAATGTATGTTTTGAGCATAATTTAGAGTGAATTAGTGTAAGGTAAAGTTTTAGGTCAAATATTACTTTTAATTTGAAGTGTGAGCAAGAAGCCTAAGTAAAGAGACTGCAATATTAAATAAGCCATCTCCCAACACAGTAGAGCTGAAAACTAGTGCAGACACGGGCACAGCCTTGCTTTCTTGCAAGGAATGGACTGGAAAGCCCTGGGGGAGAAAGAGCTGGAGGTGGGAAGCAGAACTGAAGCCACTGTGGAGAGGAAGAAGTTACATACTTCCTGTTATGAAAGGAAATGCAGACAAATGTGCTTCCTGACCATTTGCTCAGCAGGGAATGAAATATTCTTTGACTTTTACCTTACAGACATTTTAGCTGCACAGAACTAGTAAACATGTTTTTTATCCTAAACATCTATTTGTACCTGCCAGAAACAGTGATAAGATACAGAAAAAAGTCCACTTTCTTGTATATTGCTGTTAGCCGGTGTGTTTTTGATCGAAATATGATATTTTTCTTTAATGTGATGTCTTTGCCTAGAACATGTACATATATATACATCTATAAATAATGGATTTAATCTTATCTGTCTGATTCAACTAAAGGAAATGAAATAGCAGAGATTCACCATTATTATTCTTGCATCCCTATCTGTTCTTTAGATCTTAATTTACAAGATATTTTAAGATTTTGACCAGTTATTTATACAGTAATATACTAAAAAACAGGGCATAAAAAAGAAGTACAAAACCTGTTTTATACAGATTAATAATGAACATTTTATTTGCTATAACTATAACATAATACATAATAGAAAAGAATATATATTATATAATCACATATATAATATATAGCTAACTCTTCTTTATGTGGACTATTCAGCAAGTTGTAGCTCATTATGCTTCAGCCTTTCCAGGACAATAATTCTTTTTACCAAAATCTATCACTACTGTCTCATCCCTGTAAGTTATGCTGAAGGGTTATAAGAACATGGAAGGAGGCTGCTGAAGGTTCCTTTACTGCTCTTTAAAGGGCCTTTCATTTAATCATAGAATCATAGAATGGTTTGGGTTCGAAGGGATTTTAAAGACCATCTAGTTCCAACCCCCTGCCATGGGCAGGGACATCTTTCACTAGATCAGGTTGCTCAAAGCCCTGTCCAACCTGAACCTTGAACACTTCCAGTGATGGGGCAGCCACAACTTCTCTGGGCAACCTGTTGCAGTGTCTCAACACCCTCGTCGTAAAAAATCCCTTCCTTATATCTATTCTATATCTACCCTCTTTCAGTTTGAAACCCTTGCCCCTTGTCCTGCTTTTCTGAGCCCTGGTAAAAAGTCTCTCTCCATCTGCTTATAAGCCCCCTTTATATATTGAAAGGCCGCAGCCAGGTGTCCCCGCAGCCTTCTCTTCCCCAGGCTGAACAACCCCAACTCTCTCAGCCTTCCTTCACAGGAGAGGTGTTCCAGCCCTCTGATCATTCTCGTGGCCCTCCTCTGGACCCGCTCCAACAGGTCCATGTCTTTCTTGTTACTGAGGGACCCCAGAGCTGGATGCAGTACTCCAGGTGGGGTCTCACGAGAGCGGAGTAGAGGGGGAGGTGCCTCCCTCGACCTGCTGGCCACACTCTCCTTTTATGCAGCCCAGGATACGATTGGCTTTCTGGGCTGCAAGCGCACATCGCCGGCTCATATTCACTTTTTCATCCACCAGTATCCCCAAGTCCTTTTCCGCAGGGCTGCATAATTAATCCCTTCATCCCCCAGTCTGTATTGATACCAGGGGTTGCCCTGACCCAGGTGCAAGACCTTGCACTTGGCCTTGTTGAACTACTTGAGGTTCACTCCTCAAGCCTGTCCAGGTCCCTCTGGATGGTGTCCCTTCCCTCCCAGCGAATCAACTGTACCGCTCAGCTTGGTGTCATCCGCAAAGTTGCTGAGGGTGCGCTCAATCCCACTGTGTCATTGATGAAGATTTTAAATCGTATCGGTCCCAGTGTGGACCCTTGAAGGACACCACTCATTACTGGTTTCCACTTGGACGTTGAACCATTAACTGCAGCTCTTTGGACACATCCATCCAGTCAATTACCATGTAAGCACTTACCATCACACCTTACTCACCAATAGCCCCATCTAAGAGTCCATCTGTCAACCCCCTCTCTCTCCAATTTAGCGGCAAGAATGTCGTGAGGAACCGTTATCAAAGGCCTTACAGAAGTCCAGGTAGATGACATCCGTAGCTCTTCCCTTGTCCACTGATGCAGTCCCTCCATCGTAGAAGGCCGCCAGATTAGTTCAGGCACAATTTGCCCTTGGTGAAGCCACGTTGGCTGTCTCTAATCACCTCCCTGCCTTCCATATGTTTCAACATGTCTTCCAGGAGGATTTGCTCCGTGATCTTACCGGGCACGGAGGTGAGGCTGACTGGTCAGTAGAAGTCCTTAGAATCATAGAATCGTCAAGGTTGGAAAAGACCCTTAAGATCATCGAGTCCAACCGTTAACCTAACACTGCCAAGTCCATCTATACCATGTCTTCAAGCACCATATCTATCCGTTCTTTAAATACCTCCAGGGATGGAGACTCAACCACTTCCCTGGGCAGCCTGTTCCAATGCTTGACCACCCTCTCGGTGGAAGAAGTTTCTCCTAATATCTAACCTAAACCTCCCCTGGCGCAGCTTGAGGCCGTTTTCCTCTCGTTCTATCACTCGTTACTAGGGAGAAGAGACCAACCCCCACCTAGCTACAACCTGCCTGGAGGTAGTTGTAGAGAGCAATAAGGTCACCCCTCAGCCTCCTCTTCTCCAGGCTAAACAACCCCAGTTCCCTCAGCCGCTCCTGATGGAGCTTGTGCTCTAGACCCTTCACCAACTTCGTTGCCCTCCTCTGGACACGCTCCAGCACCTCAGTGTCCTTCTTGTAGTGAGGGGCCCAAAACTGAACACAGTACTCGTGGTGCGGCCTCACCAGGGCCAAGTACAGGGGCACTATCACCTCCCTGGTCCTGCTGGCCACACTATTCTTGATACAGGCCAGGATGCCATTGGCCCTCTTGGCCACCTGGGCACACTGCTGGCTCATGTTCAGGCGGCTGTCAACCAACACCCCCAGATCCTTTTCCGCCATGAACAGCTCTCCCAGCCAGTCCTCCCCAAGCCTGTAGCGTTGCATGGGGTTGTTGTGACCCAAGTGCAGGACCCGGCACTTAGCCTTGTTTGAATCTCATTAAGTAGTTCCCAGGGTCCTCTTTTTTACCTTTTTTTAAAAAGGGGTGTGATGTTTTCCTTTTTCCAGTCACTGGGGACTTTGCCTGGCTGCCATGACTTTTCAAACTCAGCTCCATCTGTGCCTTAGTTTTCCTGAGCCCATCCCTACATATCCAGGCAGCATCCCTATATTATTCCCAGGACACATGTCCCTGGTTCCCGCTGCCTGTGCATTTGCTTTTTACACTTTAGAATCAGTGGGGAAGGGGATACCAACAGGAGAGCTGAAGGTAAGACAAGAATTGGCATGGCATTGCCTGGGGGTGGCAATGCTAGTAGGAACATTTCTCACCGCTGCTGCAGGAAGCGAGAAGGTTTCAAGAGCACATCTGAAATGCTTGTACACCAACGCATGCAGTATGAGAAACAAACAGGATGAACTGGAAGCGTTCGTCAGTTCCCAGAGCTATGATGTCATTGGTATTAGTGAGACTTGGTGGAATGATTCCCACGACTGGAGTGCTGGGATGGAGGGCTACAGGCTGTTCAGGAGGGATAGGCAGGGCAGGCGAGGTGGAAGAGCATGTAAGGGAGAGGTGTGACTGTACAGCCCTTACAGTTAGGGATGATGTGGGTGAGAGCCTCTGGGCGAGGATTAGGGGGATGGAAAACAAAGCAGATGTCGTAGTGGGTGTCTACTACCGATCGCCCAGCCAGGATGATAGCACTGCTGTCATTAGAATTTCCTATAGTAGGAACCACCTGAACCAATGGAGGACAAGCCTTACAAGAAGCAGTACAGAGTGCAGCAGTGACCCAATCTGAGTTGGCTTTGGTACCCAATAACTCCATGCAACACACCATCTCTCCTGTCCTGAGTGACCACTATAACAGATAGAATCCAAGTCATGGACTAAATGAACTCAATGGACATTTTGTGGACATTTGTGGGCATTTCACAGGGGTGGTCCATAGACTAAGGGAATGAGTACCTGTGTATTGTATCAAAGGATGGGGAAGGGGGTGGTGGTTAATGAGGATCTATTGAATAGTGTGGGACCCGAGCATGACGTAAATGGTATGGAATGTGCTGGTTTTGGCTGGGATAGAGTTAAATATCTTCACAGTAGCTCGTATGGTGCTATGTTTTTGGATTTGTGACCAAAACGGTGTTGATAACACAGGGATGTTTTAGTTATTGCTGAACAGTGCTTACACAGCATCAAGGTCTTTTCTAGTCACAGCAAGTAGCCTGGGGGTGCACAAGAAGTTGGGAGGGCGTACAGCTGGGATAGCTGACCCCAGCTGACCAAAGGGATATTCCATACCATATGACGTCATGCTCAACAATAAAAAGCTGTGGTGGAAGAAGAAGGAATTGAAGGATTGTTTGGAGTTATGGCGCTTGTCTTCCCAAGTAACCATTACGCATGATGGAACCCTGCTTTCCTGGAAATGGCTAAACACCTGCTTGCCAATGGGGGAGTAGTGAATGTATTCCTTATTTTGCTTTGCTTGCGTGTGCAGCTTTTTGCTTTCCCTATTAAACTGTCTTTATCTCAACCCACGTGTTCTTCTCACTTTTACCCTTCCGATTCTCTCCCCCCGTGCTAGTGTTGGGGGAGTGAGCGGCGGCGGCTGTGTGGTGCTTAGCTGCCTATTGAGGTTAAACCACGACAGATGTACTGGGTCACAAGACCCCGAATAAAACAGCAGGAATGGATGAGTACTTCTTTCATCCCTGCTACTGAATTGGTCATGCAGCGGACTTCTTTGTAGAACATTTAGTCAGCTCTTTTGCTCCATCACTTTCAGTGAAGGAAGAGGTGGAATTAAAACCATTTCTCCCATGAAAAAGACTGTACAGAAGGAGTGGGAGGATTTCTCAGATTTCTTGAAGGGGGAGGGGAATACAGAATTTAGTCTGTGGGAGAGAGGAGAGATTTCTATAACCATCAGAGATGTAGTATTTTGCCTTGTACTGGGTCTGGCTGGGGATGGAGTTTTTCTTCATAGCAGCCTGTATGATGCTGTGTTTTGGATTTGTGACTAAAAGAGTGTTGATAACACACCAATGTTTTACCTATTGCTGAACAGTGCTTGCACAGTATTGAGGCTTTCTTTTTCCCACTCTGTCCTCCCAGTGAGTAGGCTGACACAAGAAGCTGGGAAGAGACATAGCCGGGACAGCCTGACCCCAGCTGACCAAAGGGATATTCCATACCATATAATGTCATGCTCAGCAATAAAAGCTTGGGGGAAGAAAGAAGGAAGTGGGGGACGTTCGGAGTTATGGTGTTCATCTTCCCAAGTAACAGAAACACACATGCTGAGGCCCTGCTTTCCAGGAAGTGGCTAAACATCTGCCTGCTAATGGGTAATAGTGAATGAATTCCTTATTTTGCTTTGCTTGTGTGTGCAGCTTTCCTTCACTTATTAATCTGTCTTTATCTCAACCCACAAGTTTTCAGCTTTTGCTCTTTTGATTCTCTCTCCCATCCGGCTGGGGGTGAGTGAGTGACTGGGTGGGTGCTTAGCTGATGGCTGGGGTCAACCCATCATACACCTCAAGTCCAAGCCCAGGAGCATCATACTTTTGTTCAGACTATAGCATAACAAGTCTGTGTGACTTCAGAAGTGAATCACTTGTGGGCATTGTCATCAGATGAGTTTAGTTCTAGAAAATAAACTCCTTACTATTGATGTAGGTCAAATTTGTCAAATGTTGGTTTCTGCAGAGGTCATACCAGTTCAGGGGTTCTGCTGATGAAGCCAATTAGTCAGAACCCCCTATACCTGCCAACATTTGAAAGCCATAAAGGAAGACATCTAGGAACAAAGAAATGAGAGCACACCTTTTTACTCTTTTAAGCCACATTTGGAATAGAAATAATTTTTAAAAGGACGAGGTAAGAAAATGGTCAACAAGGAGTATTCCATTGCTTTGCTACATTGCTTTGCTTTGATGCATATCCAAGTGCTTACACTGAAGCCATAAACCATAAATATTCCACACCCTGCTGCAAGGGCCTTGCAGTAGGAAAGGACTATGGAATAGGTCCAATAAAGGATTTAGGGACTTAGAAAGCTTGATTTGGCAATACGCCCCAATATTTAGGCACCTGACCTCCAGGGTGGAATTCATACTATGCTGGGATTTGAGGCTTCCTATACAGGGCACAGAAAGAGTTTGGTACTACAGAACAGGATTCAAATATAGCAGCATGTTAAGTTGTGAGTGACTCGGACCAAGCAAACAGGGTTTCAGAAATCCCATCCCTCATCAGAAGTTACACTGCTTATCCAGGGTTGCAGAGACACCTTAATCCACTTGGGATTCAGAGCACGCTGTCCCCTCCTACAACTAATCTTTCAGAGAATTAAGGAAGAGTCACTCTTTCTTTTTAAGAAACAACTAGTGGTTAGAAACCTGTTACAAAACTGGAAACATAGGTTCTGTTTCTTCCTCAAACTGAATGGGTTCAAATCCATACCTCACTGTATTTATATAAGAGATAGGATTTACCCAACTTCCCATGCTGTAGACAGTTCTAGATAGGTCAAGTCTCCACACTTCCTGGTAACATCGTGCTTTTGTGCATTAAAGAATGAAGCATTCATTGGTTCAGAGTAACAGAACTCAATAGGAGACAGAGCTCTGTGGCTTGTTACAGCATTTTTGTTTGAGGGAAGGATCTGTTGAAATCTGATTTCTGCTCCAAAGGTTGTGTTTGCATTTTGCATTAAACAGACTCTCATTAAAATGCAGAAATAATTAACAGAATCATAGAATCATAGAATCATTTTAGGTTGGAAAAGACCTTTAAGATCCACATCCAAGTCCAACCGTTAACCTAGCACTGCCAACTCTACCACTAAACCATGTCCCTAAGCACCACATCACTACACATCTTTTAAATATCTCCAGGGATGGGGACTCAACCACTTCCCCTGGGAAGCCTGTTCCGGTGCCTGACTACCCTTTCGGTGAAGAAGTTTTTCCTAATACCCAACCTAAACCTCCCCTGGTGCAACTTGGGGCCATTTTCCTCTCGTTCTATCACTTGCTACTTGGCAGAAGAGACTGACCCCCATTTTCTTGCTGCAACCTCCTTTCAGGTAGTTGTAGAGAGCAATAAGGTCTCCCCTCAGCCTCCTCTTCTCCAAACTAAGCAACCCTAGCTCCCTCAGCCGCTCCTGATAAGACTTGTGCTCTAGACCCTTCACTAACTTTGTTGCCCTTCTTTGGACACGCTCCAGCATCTCAATGTCCTTCTTGTAGTGGGGGGCCCAAAACTGAACACAGTATTCGAGGTGTGACCTCACCAGTGCCGACTACAGAGGGACGATCACTTCCCTAGTCCTGCCGGCCACACCATTTCTGATACAAGCCAGGATGCTATTGGCCTTCTTGGCCACCTGGGCACACTGCTGGCTCATGTTCAGCCAGTTGTCAACCAACACCCCCAGGTCCTTTTCCGCCAGGCAACTTTCCAGCCACTCTTCCCCAAGCCTGTAGCGTTGCATGGGGTTGTTGTGACCCAAGTGCAGGACCCAGCACTTACCCTTGTTGAACCTCATACAATTTGCCTCAGCCCATCAGTCCAGCCTGTCCAGATCCCTCTGTAGAGCCTTCCTACCTTCAAGCAGATCAACACTCCCACCCAACTTGGTGTCGTCTGCAAACTTCCTGAGGGTGCACTCAATCCCCTCATCCAGATCATTGATAAAGACATTAAACAGAACTGGCCCCAGTACTGAGCCCTGGGGAACAGGGCTCATTCCTTAAGAAAGGAATAATACTGAGATTTCTGTGCTTTTGATAGTATACAAACACTGACTCTATTTTTGTGAAAAGCTTGATCCTTTGTGCATTGCATTAAGCATACTTGGAAAATACTTGCCATGGATATCTCCCCCTAGGACTGAGAGTTCCCAGATCTTTGGGGCTTAAAGAAGGAAAAGGCTCTCCATTTTGGGCTAGATTGAGTTAGTCGTGAGTAAGCACAGAAGTACAGGCACTTAAGAATCTTTACCATCAAATACAAGGTCCCTCACCAAGTTCATGTTGCCTCCAGGTTAGACTTTTGGATAAATGACCTTAGTTGTTACATTTTAAAGCTTATGTTTAGTCACTTTTGTAAAACACTTTCAGATATAGGATGGAAAGTACTGAGTGCAATTATGAATTTTTTATTCAGAAGTTAAACAATATATGTGGGATGAGGGAAAATTTACATCTGAGAAGCCAAGCTTCTTTTCATATAGGCTACAAAAATACAGATTAAATGCTAAAGCTTTTATGTACTTTAACTCCTGGAAACAAAAGTGTAAAGCTTCCATTTTATTAATATTGGCTTGAACATGCTAGAAGTATGTATTAATCAAGCCTTGGATTATAACATTGAAAGTATAAATTATGTGGCTTTATGTTTGGTCATGTTATAGCCATGATTCTATTGTAGTAAGCTAAATATACTTTAAACACCATGCATTCCATTAGGAACTGCTTCTTTGTCAAGATTTTGATCTCTTTTGAATCAATCTATAGCAGCTGTGTGTTGTTTAAAATACTGTTATTGACTCTTCTATAATTTGCTTTCTTTGAACAGCCTATGTGCAGTAACATTTGATCAAGAAAAGACATGAACGTATACTTTAACAACCCAAAGTGCATGCACATTTTTATAACAGTGCACTATAAAATGTAATTATAGTTGTCTATAGAATACACAGGATGATATAAATAAATCAATGTGAGATTTTTTTAATGCAAGTCTATCCAATATATCACAGATTTTTCCCTCTAACACCAGTCTTTATCATGCAAAAGCATTAATGAACCATTTAGAATAAAGATGATGTAACTTCTTTTAATAGTATATTTACTCATTCATTAACTAGCAACCATATATAAAAACATCCATAGCAAAATTAAGTAAGGAAAGCAAAACAACCTCAAGTTGTAGGTTTATAAAAAATATACCATAAAGAACATGTTGAGGAGGGATAGGCAGGGCAGGTGAGGTGGAAGAGAGCATGTAAGGGAGAGGTGTGACTGTACAGCCCTTACAGTTAGGGATGATGTGGTTGAGAGCCTCTGGGTGAGGATTAGGGGGATGGAAAACAAAGCAGATATCGTAGTGGGTGTCTACTACCAATTGCCCAGTCAGGATGATAGCACTGATGAGTTATTCTATAGGCAATTAGGAGAAATCTCTGGATGGGTAGCCCTGGTCCTTATGGGAAATTTCAACTTCCCAGGCATCAATTGGGAATACCATACTGCTGTGACAAGCAAGTCTGAGGAAATTCCTGAAGCTTGTGGAAGATAACTTCTTGACACAAGTACTCAGTGAACCAACTAGACTTGTTGTTTGTGGTAGAGAAGGACTCATGGGAGATGTGATGGTAGGTGGCTGTCTTGGCCTACAGTGATCACAAAATCGTTAAGTTTAAAATTTTCTGTGTAATGAGGAAAAAGGTCAGCAGAGTTGCTACCCTGAGTTTCAAGAGAGCAAACTTTAAGCTACTCAGGGAGCTACTTAGCAATGCCTTTGAGGGCTTAGGGGGTCCATGAGTGCTGGTCAGTTCTTAAGAACCACCTTTTAAAAGCACAGGAGCAGGCAATCCCATTATGTCACTCTGGATGGCATTCCTTCCCTCCAGCGAATCAACTGCACCACTCAGCTTGGTGTCATCCACAAACTTGCTGAGGGTGTGCTCAATCCCACTGTATATATCGTTAATAAAAATATTGAACATTAACAGTCCCAATACGGATCTCTGAGGGACACCACTTGTTACTGATCTCCATTTGGACATAGAGATTGTAACTCTTTGGACATCCAGCCAATTCCTTACCCATCTATGAGTCTATCTGTCAAACCCATATCTCTCCAATTTAGAGGCAAGAATGTTGTGGGGGACCATATCAAAGGCCTTGCAGTAATTGCTCTTCCCTTGTCCACTGATGCAGTCACTCCATCGTAGACGGCCTCCAGATTAGTCGGGCACGATTTGCCCTTGGTGAAGCCATGTTGGCTGTCCCTAATCACCTCCCAGTCTCCCATATGTTTCGACATGTCTTCCAGGAGGATCTGTTCCACAATCTTACCAGGCACGGAGGTGAGACTGACCGGTCGGTAGTTCCCAGGGTCCTCCTTTTTACCCTTTTTAAAAATGGGTGTGATGTTTCCAGTCCAATATGACATGCCCAGCCATTGTGTAAAGGGAAGATTTGTCTAGAGCGAATCCCTGCACTGGTACTGCTTCCCAATCACACTGAGGGTTACTGTAAAGATTTTTGCAGCCAAGCCGCTTCATATGACAAACAGATCTAAACAAAATCAAATACGAGGAAGTGGAAGAGGGACTATGAGAAGAGCTGGGTCCCTTCTAGTAGTTATTGAGGTTTCAACATATGATAGGATTAGGTGCCTGGCAGTGCCATGTTGGCTGAAAGTCCCTTGGTTTATATATGGCCAACAGATTTTATTATATTTAAAGGTAGGTGTGTTGCTCATGTGGTACTTCCTATTTGCCAAATATCTTGTAGATAGAACCACGCCTACTCTGGGCCCTGTGTCAGAAATTTAGATATCTCAAACGAAATAATGACAAACAGAATAATATTTCTTCTTGACCAGCCAGTGTATGTATCAGAAACTTTGATGCATCAGTGGGCTCTGTTTTTCCCTAGTCACTCACACATGTTTAATGGCACAAAATGTATATGGGAAGGATTATGTGCAAATTCCCTGTTTCTCTTTTTCCTGTGTCAGCAACTATATATATTTATAATTAGGATAGGAAGAAAAAAGGGAAAAACTTTGATATTTTGCCACTGACTGGATTGAATTGCTTGAAAGAGCACAGGACTGCTACTTTCAAAACAGGAAATCTAAGCATATACGCTGTGATTTTCAGTAACAAATATGGAGCACTCATAGTGCCACTACTGTTATGGGTCACTTGTCCAAAATCAGTGTCTCAGAGTCTGTGAGATTTCAGAATAAAGGATGAGAAGGAGCTGAATTCAAAACAAAACAAAACAAAACCTCAAAAAACAGACCAACCTCCCACCAAAAAAATACAGAAAGAAAGAAAGGTTACATTGCTGCGAAGATAAATAAAGAGTCCTGAAGGCTGTATTAGCCAAATGGGAGTATTTATATCTGGTTCTGTTCCTCCACTGATGTATTAACATCTGTAAGGAGCACAACATTTTTGTTATAAATTTAGCTAAATAAAGACTATTGCCAGTGGCTACTATCACCATTTTCTAGTAAAGCATTTGGGTTGAAAAATTGGTGGACTCATTCACACATTTAAATTTCAGCATGTGAAAGGATCTACACTCAAAATCAAGTAACATTGTCTCCTAGTGTATTAGTAATAAGTACTACTTACTACAAATCATCACAAAGTCTGGCTCTGGACTAAACTACCACCTAAACAGCATATTGCAGTGTGTGCTCATGTACACCTGCATTCTGGCTGTCTACAACCCCATTCATAGACATTTGCAAATGAGTAGTCCATAAACCACTCCTCAGCCAAGACTCTTGTAGCTTTAGGCATGAAGAGCTAGTTGAGGTGGTTCTTTCCATGATCTTGAAGAAGAGCCAGAGTTGAAGTGAAAAAACGTCCTTTTGACAATCCTCTTTTGTCAATGCCTTTCCTTTAGCACATTCAGTGGGTTTCACCTTTTAGCCAGTTTCATTCAAAATGCACAAAAAGCTAACCTTGATTTATATCAGTGAAGGTAGAAACTGACTCATCACTGTTTTTTGTTTAGTTTTCCCTAAACTACTTGAAATAAGCATCTGATTCACCGCTCACAGCCTATATAGTCATCAGCATTTATACTTCTTCACATACAAAAATGCCCTGTGGGCTTTAGGAACCTGATCTTCTAGGCGCCACCATTCCCATTACAAAGACAGTTTGGCTCTTACGTTTTGAAAAATAACCTTTAAATTAATAAAAGAACTATAGCGTTTAGTCAAATAGTAGTAGACTAGTAGGGTTTTTTCTAACAGATTTCATATGCAGGGATGGAATTAGGTAAATTTTTAGTATATTTCAGGGGTAAATGCGGTACTCTGCACACTGCTTTTTTGCAATAGATATAAAACTATGCATTAAAAGCCTCCATAAAAGTAGTTAGGAACTATGTTTAGTGTTTTATACCTTTTGTTTTATATGTACATGCTTAGAGAAGTTTTTAAAGACAGTTGAATACTGGCCTCTTCTCTCTTCTGCTTCCTCCCTCTACTCTGCTTTCATTACCCCCAATTCTCACACTATCATAAAATGTTATCCTAGTCCAAAAGAGAAGCATTTCATAAATTGCCTACCTTCTTCCTGAAAAGCAGAAAATTTTTTAACCGAAAAAAAACCTACAAATTAGCAGTGGTTTAGACAGCAGGTATAATTAATCATATCTTGACTAAGTTTGGCAGGGAAGAACCATGTAGTGATTTGATTCTTGCTGCTGAAAAGAAGTTAAATATTAAACAGATATCATTGAAATGCATGCATTTTTAGCTGTCCCTTTTTAAATATTTTTGATGAATTGCTTATTGTCCATATGTTTTCTTTGTATGTTATTTAGGATTCTTCCTCCCAAAAACACTGTCCTGAAAAAAATGACAGATTGTCTGTGGTATATGATTCTATGATGACTGAGTAATTTGAATGCAGTATATGATAGTAAGACCAGATTTTTTTTTGGTGCCTCTAGCTACAGCTACTCAAAAGCTTGTATTCATGTGAACTGTGTGTCTTGTTCATTCTCAGCACTGAGTCAGTTTACAAGTACAATTTTTAAAGTGCAGTCAAAGCTTCTTAAGTGTAGGTTTCAAGCTACCTTCCACCTAGACAAAAAGAGACTAAATGTTTTTAAACATTTATGCTAATCTTTACCACTCAGCAAAATTTCTGCATATTTACTAGAGTATTTTCTGTTACCTTAGACAATATTTATTAGATAATTTTTTAGTTTAGGTGAATATGGTTCATATAACAAATTGAAACAAAAAAAAAAAAAGTTAAATAACAAAGATGCTGTTTACTTATATTACTCACCTAAGTATTTTTAGAGTATGGAAGAGAAGTACATTTCATCTTCCTTATGTTATAGCCATATAAAAGAGATTGTGCCCAAAATATCATTTGTTTTTAAATAGCTTGAAAAAGTGTTCTTGAAGCTCTCTTTCCTGAAGTTACATACATACATTTGAAAATACACGTTCACCCCCTACTATAAGCTATTGTAAAAGCATGATAGTTTTACATATATATAAAATATAAAATATAAAAAATACATTATTACGCTTTAAATGTAAAAGCTCCTAAAGTGCAAACACCCTGTCAATGAGTGGCATATTTAAAAATAAAAATAATATACCCAGCTCACCAAGGAAACAGTAGTAGATACAATTGTTTTTCATGCATTTAGGAGCAGGAAATTGGCAGAAAGCATTATCTGATAGATTTGGAAAATGTTAGAAAGATCAAAAAGGAGTTAATAGCAAACTGAATCCAGAGCAATCAAGATGTTATGTTTTAAAAGAAAGAAAGAAAAGATTTAGTTTATATCTCTTGTCCTTTCTGCATTTTCCACAAAAAGGAACTCTAACCACTATAATTTTGATGATAAATATTATGGAATAAGTATGAGCTATGCAGCACAGCTGTGTGGTTACACTCTAAATGTTCAGGAGCACCTAATAGTGAACACAAACAGTGTCTTTAAAGATATTTCTGTACTGGAGTGTACTTTGATAGAGTAAGAAGCAGTAACATGCTAAATACTAGAGGTTTCTGTGCAACAGAAATACCATACTGTCTACAGATACTCCACCTACAGCACTGTGATCAAAAAGTTTATTGAAAAGTGTTTGAGATGCATAAAGATATGTCGAATTAGTACATTTTTTATTGTCTGTGTATTTATTTTTTTCTAAAACATGGTATAAATATATAAATGTGTTTCTGAACAAAGGCATTGCAATTTTCTGCCAATCAGCGAAATTATTAAAGGAGTATTTGAAAGACTGAGTATATTTTTTCCAGAATTTGCATGAAGTTTTGTTACCTATCTCATTATTCATTCCAAATACCAAAAGCCATTGAGACAGACCAATTTAGATAGAATTTACTATCACTTCTGTAAACTTCAGACCAATGCTGTGGAAAGTGTTTTTTAAAATGCTTGAATAATTGTATTTAATGGTAATTCATCTTTTCTTAACAGTATGTTGACAGAGAGGCTAAAGAGACTGAAATGGCAATAAGTGCAACAACATTTAGTATAGTTTTTGGAGAATAAATGTACACAGTATCGGCACAGACCCTCATCTTCTTTGAGAAAGACTAGCTGTAGTAAAGATAAGGGCTGGCGACCGGAAGATCACGTGGTGTACGGAAAGAGTTAGCAGGGTCGACCCTCCCTTGTCTCCGCCCCTTATAACATGACACACCTACTGCTGGGGTATAAAGCCCGGGTCGGCTGGAGATCTAGAGGGGATAACTTTGATGTGTAGTGTTTGTTACACAGTGGTGACCCCGACGTGATCAGGCAACAGCGATGGAGCTCGCGGAACTCATAAAGGTACTAAAGTCGGTAACGACAAGGGTGCTCAAGCGGGGGTTTGCGGCAAGGCGGCGCCGACCTGCTGCACGTGGTGTGCTGATGGGGCCCAGGAATCTCCTGGGAACGAAAAGCCAACAAGTTTAGTTTCGGAGGGGACCCAGGCTGGCTGGGAAGGAGTGGCCTGTGGGTTCCACACAGACGGAACCGTTGTTACTGGGGGCTGAGCCAACGGAGGAAGGGGAGGTGCAGGGAGACTATGGTGCAGCGGGAACAAAGGAGTCCCGGGAGAAGGTGTTCCCGATACAAGTGGGGAGTTTAGAGCGGCCGCCCACGGAACCTTCGGCACCTCCTGCACCGGCGGATCTGCCACTTCCTCAATACCCCTGGGGCGAGTTGCAACAATGTGTGGAAAGGGAGCTGACTGATAGGTTGCTGGATTGGGTCCCGGGGGCTGATGTGGGATCCCAGCAGTATCGTGAACTACGTGAAGGAAGATGGCGGGAAGGAGAAAAAGAAGGCAAAACACCTGAGGACGCCCCATTGTATCCCAGTGATCGACGAGTGCTGGACACACAGAGAGCGGAGCGCAGGACATCGAGGGGGGGTGGTAGGGCTCCCCCGGCACTGCCAGTGATACCTGAGCCACCAGAGGGAACCCCTATCCCTAGGGCAATGGGAAATCAAACTGGTATTCCCTCACAGTGGAGGGAGCCTGTACACGATTACCCCATGAGCTCTGATAGCAGTGAGGGCGAAGGGGGTGACGAGGGATCCTCGATTGTTGCTCATCCGCCCCCGCTTCCCGAGACGGACTAACCGAGGTTTCAAGGGAACTCGAGGCATTGATCAGCCGATTGAGAGGGGTGGTGGCAAATGCGGAAAGTCTTACTTGCCAGGGGGAATGCCGAAAAGAGAGGGCAAACGGGACGGATTGGCAGATGATTGCAAAAAATTGTGTCTTGGAAGGAGTGCGATTCCAGGCCCCTCCGATTCAAGCATTTCCTATCCGAGCAGCCCCAGGTGGAGGATATGAGTGGCAACCGTTAGATGCGAAGTTGGTGAAAGAATTGGTCACAACGGTGAAAAGTCATGGATTAAATTCCCCAGAAACCCAAGTCCTACTAGACTGTGTTTTTGCAACGCCACTTGCACCCTTTTTGATATCATTCAGTTGATGCGGGCCGTATTGACCCCCTCGATGATGGTATTGTTTAGGGAGGAGTGGAGGAATCGGTGCACCCAAGTTGTTATCGAGGCGCAACAGGCCAACCATCCCATGGCAGGAGTGACTTTAGAGCAGCTGATGGGTGAAGGGCAGTTCACAACTCCTCAGGCACAGGCTCAGCGAATGCGGGCGCGATTTTGCTGCATCTTCGAAAGCTGCCCAGGAAGCAATACGCATCATCGCAGCTCTTGATAAAAGGGAGCCTCCATGGGTCCAAATACGGCAATCGTTAAGTGAGCCCTTCACAAAGTTTTAGACCGGCTGCAAGCGGCGCTCCAGGTTGCTCGACTTCCTGAGCAGGCTAAGGAGGCAGATATTGCTTGACTGTGCACGTACGCAAGCAAACCCACAAACTACAGTGTTGCTAAGACAGTTACCCATAGGGACCACGCTTTCACAGATGATTCGTTATGTGCTGGAACAGGAACAGGCGCAAAGTATGCAACCGGTAGTGGCCGCAGTCCATGCGGCCTGCCGCGGCACGACTTATGTGCCATAGGTGTGGGGGGCAAGGACACATGGCGCGACAATGCCCTTCAAAAATAAACACCCCCGGAACAGGGGAAGGAGAGAGAGACCTACGATGCTGGCGCTGTGGGCGACTAGGCCACAGAGCTCGACAGTGCAAATCGGGGAGTCAGCAAAGGAGACCAGGCTGGGGAAACGAGAAAGAGGGGATGGCTGAGGGCCAGTGCCATCCCCACCTGCCCCAGTGATCAGCTCAACAGGCCCGACGAGCAGCAGCGCAGTAGCTGTATGGCACAGGGAGTCTCTCCTTCCCTGGGACCAGCACAGATCGCCTGCGGTCCCAATGATGCAATATCCAACTCAGCTGCCTTGGGGAGATGGGAGCGCGCAATAGAGGAGGCTGGGGATAGAGCCTCGCCAGTATGTGGCACTCACCCTAAACATGACCACACGACCAGAAGTAGATATTATAGTTACCCCATGGCTCCCAGAGTTGGGGGGAACACCACGCCTCGTGTTAAGAGCCCTTTTAGATACAGGAGCGGATGTTACAGTAATCCCATCACATCTATGGCCAGACTATTGGCCACTCGAACCGAGAGGTTCGCTGCAAGGCGTGGGAGGCATGCAGACCTCGCATCAAAGCAGGAACCCAATGCAAATTATGTTGAAGGATCCGGAATCTGGACAAGCTAGGGTAGCATGGTGTAACCCTGTCATTGCTGAGTTACCCATTGTCATCTTGGGACGATGTTGCTTGCAGAAGATGAATATAGTGCTGCGTACAAATTTATCATAATGGCCACTGCCTGGCAATGTCCGCCCATTAAAACTCACCTGGATTTGACAGATAAACCAGTGTGGGTAGAGCAGTGGCCATTGACAGAGGGAAAAGAGGGCGGCTGTTCGACAATTGGTACAACGAGAACTTGACGCAGGACACATCGAACCCTCTACAAGTCCCTGGAACACCCCCATTTTCGTGATAAAGAAAAAATCGGGAGCGTGGCGACTGCTACATGATCTACGCGCAGTTAATGCATGTATACAAGACATGGGTCCGCTACAAGCGGGCTGCCTCCCTTCTCCGGCCATGATTCCACCTGACTATCAAATAGTGGTTATAGATATTAGAGATTGCTTTTAGTGTTCCCTTGCATGAAGACGATAGAGTACGCTTTGCCTTTACTGTTCCTGAGCCTAACAATCAACACCCGTGCGCCAGATATCAATGGAAGGTGTTACCCCAGGGCATGAAAAACTCACCAGTCTTGTGTCAAATTGCTGTAGCTGCTGCGATACGCCCTATTCGAAAATTTCCCTACGGTCATCATTTTCCATTACATGGATGACGTGTTATTGGCGACGTCCAACCAAGAGGAGTTACTGGAAAAGGCACGCGTGCAGCTGATAGTCAGTTTGGAGCGACATGGGTTACACATTGAGCCTCGGAAAACACAGGTAGGGCGTGCAGTAAAGTATTTAGGTACTCAACTGAGGCCACGAAGCGTGACAGCACAATCATTTGAAATTCGGACTACAGTGACAACACTCCATGAGGCACAAAAATTAATTGGACAACTATTGTGGCTTAGAAACTTTATTCCAATATCTGAGGCAGAAATGACTACCTTATATCAACTCCTGAAAGGAGGAGATTCCCCCCTAGCTCCAAGGACTCTTTCAAGAAACCATCAGGAGATTCTTAGGACAATTATGGAAGCGAGCCCAGCATTGGGGTCTTGCTCGATTTACACACCTGAACAACCAGTCACTGCCCTGATTTACATGACCGATACCGCTGGCCATGGTTTACTAATTCAAAATAATGGTGAAAAAGGCTGGCCTTTTGCTTGGTTGTATCAAGGCAAACCAAAGATGGCTTTAATTTCTTGGCCAACATTATTATCCCAGCTTATTCTCCGCTGTCGGAGGCAAACTCAACACTTAACAGGGAAGGACCCGGAGGTCATCGCATTGCCCTGTTCTTTGGCACAGTGGGAGTTGGTACTTCCACAAGTGGGGCTCCTGCAAGCGGCGATAGCTGAATTTACGGGTCGTATTGAAGGTCTAAGACCACACCCCTGTGGGGAGATAATCCAGGTACTCCATTTTTTGCCAGCTAGTGCCATAGTTGAACAACCCACCGGAGGCCGCACTGATTTTTACCGACGCGTCATCGATTACTGGGAAAGCTGTCGTTACATGGCAGGAGGATGGCCAGTGGACCCCCATTAGTTATCAAGATCAAGGGCAATCCGTGCAGTATCTTGAGGCCAAAGCGGTATGGATGGCTCTCGCTCAATGGCCCGAAGAGGCCTTGGATCTAATCACAGACTCTTGCTATGTATATAAGTTACTGAAGAAGTGCCGATGGGCACTTGGGGCAACGTCAGAGATTGCCGGAATGTTGCTCACCGCACTGCAAATGAGAACCGCTCCTGTCTGTCCTATCCATGTTAATAGTCATAGTTCCATACCGAGTTTTTCTTTCTGCTGGGAATGAAATAGCGGACAGCTTAGCAAAGAGCGTACTGGCGGTTGAAGAAACTTCTGACCTAAGGCGAGGCTTTCCGCCTGCATGAGCTCCTCCACTGTGGAGCTCGCGGTTTAGCTAGGCTCGCTGGCATTACGTTGCAAGATGCTCGCTCTGTGATTGCTGCTTGTCCTGTGTGTTCCAAAGGTCCCCTCTGCGAGGCAGGGAGAAACCCTCGAGGGTTGCAGCCCAACCAAATATGGCAGTCTGATGTTACGATTTATGAACCCTTTAATCCACGTAAGTATCTGCATGTCACAGTTGATACCTGCAGTGGAGTTATTTTAGCCACTATGCATGCTAAACAAAATGCTCTCTCAGTTATTTTACATTGGCAGGACTGTATGGCGCAACTTGGCATCCCACAAAAAATTAAAACAGATAATGGAGCGGCATATGTCAGCAAGAAGACAAAGGACTTTTGCGCGCGCTGGGATATTCAGTTGAGTCATGGCATTCCCTATAACAGTACGGGCCAAAGCATTGTAGAACGCGCGCACCGCACATTAAAAGAGTTACTCGACCGACTTAGGGAGGGGGGAAAGATAAGCCCAGGAACAGGGGTTCCCCCTCCCCTTGACCCTCCCTTATTTCGGGCACAGTGTCTGTTGACGACGGCACTAATTACCTTAAATCATACCATTCGAGGGAACACCTATAAAACCCAGACTGCAACCCAGGCACATTTCCCGGCTCGATGAGAACGAAGGGCCTTACCCTTTGGTTCAAGTACGGGACCTGCAAACCCGTGAATGGGGGGCCCTTATTCCCTCCGTTGCTTGGGACGTGGGTATGCGTGTGTGCAAACCGAGAAAGGGACGCTGGAATGGGTACCCAGTCAGAGAAATATTCGACCGTATAGACATTAATCAATCTATTGAGTCTTATCTTGACAGGTTTACCATTTCCCTATGCATCCTGATGGTGTGGGGGAGTAATGAGGGAGCCGCGACGAACTACTGGCTGGACTGGGCAAAATCTATGAACGTAACGGATGCGTGTCTGTATAAGTCTTACCATATATCGATTATTTTACACGCAGCTTCCCCAGCAAGATCCAGAACTACTGGAGCTAAGGGAGGGGAAATGTAGTAAAGATAAGGGCTGGCCGACCGGAAGATCACGTGCTGTACGCGGAAAGAGTTAAGGGTCGACCCTCCCTTGTCTCCGCCCCTTATAACATGACACACCTACTGCTGGGGGTATAAAGCCCGGGTCGGCTGGAGATCTAGGGGATAACTTTGATGTGTAGTGTTTGCTACAACTAGCAAGTAGAGATTAGCAATACTTAAAGATCACATTTTCCATGGCATGACCTGTTGGGATTCTAAAGTCAGCTGGGGTTGTAGTTACCATTAACTTGCATTAGGAAGGTGACAAGATAAAACAACAGCCATATGAATCATATACAGAGGAATCTTCTTACCTCAGTATTAAACCAAGTGCAGAGGTAATACTTCTTAAAACTATTAAGGAACTGATACCAACAAGTGTGGGCTTAGGCAACTTGGCTAAGTACCTGTCCTTGCCATATCAAATACCTTCACTATATGTTACATTCAATTAATAATACACTTAGCAAAGCTATATTTTTTTCTTTAAAATTTTGTCACTGAAAATTGCTGAAGAAAAGATGTAAAAACCCCACAGTCATTGTATACACTTAGTGGAAATTGCATATAAGAAGAAACAGAAGAGGAAGAAACAAGTTCAATCATAGAATTAGCTTAAACATCTCATGCTGTTTTCTTACTCTAAGCTACATATCTTATTGGAACTTGTAAGATAGTGCAGAAATTAAAAAAAAAACCCACACATTTATTTGATGTGCAAGTCTTTGTCAAAATAGTCCCTTTGGAAAACGGTAGTTATGTACATACTGCTTAGGATTTGCATAAAGTTTTAGGGCAATAGTTGATTTACTGAGAATTTCTAAGCATATCCTTATTTTTACCTATATAATATGTCCAGAGTCATGTACTAAAAAAAGATAGTTCATATTTCTAAGCATCTACTTTGACATGGTAAGACCTTATTTCAAAGATGATATTTGTTGCTGGCCATCTAGTGTTTGTTCTTCATTCTTGCATTATTTCTCATTTCTCACATGAGAACTTGAGTGTTAAATAAGATGTATTTGAATTACTAACACTAGTGTGGTGGGTTGACTCCGGCCAGCAGCCAAATACCTGCACAGCCATTCGCTCACTCCCCTCTCCCATGGGATGGGGAGAAAAATAGAAGGAAGGGGAAAAGAGTCGTGGGTCGAGATAATGACAGTTTAATTAAAAAAGTAAAAACTGTAAGCGCAAGCAAAGCAAAAAAGAGGAATTCGTTCACTGTTTCCCATTGGCAGGCAGATGTCCAGCCACTTCCTGGGAAGCAGGGCCTCAGAACACATAACAGTTACTTGGGAAGACAAATGCCATAACCATGAATGTCCGTGCTTCCTCACTCCTTTCCCTTGAGCTTTTGTTGCTGAGCACGATGTCATATGGTATGGAATATCCCTTGGGTCAGTTTGGATCAGCTGTCCTGGCTGTGTCCCCTCCCAACCACTTGTCCACCCCCAGCCTACTGGCTCAGGGTGTAGGGAGGGAAGAAAGCAAGCCTTAACGCTGTGCAAGCACTGTTCAGCAATAGCCAAAACATTGGTGTGTTATCATCAACACTGTTTTAGCCACAAATGCAAAGCACAGCACCATATGGGCTGCTATGAAGAAAGTTAACTCCATCCCAGACAGATCCAATACAACTAGATATTTCTTCAAAACTATTGTGGTTTTATATGAACATCATATCTCTTTTACACCGAGGTGCAGTTTTAAAATATTGATGGAAAAGATGTATGCAGTATAAACAGAGTGTTTAAGAAGGGTAAAGTAGCATAAACACTACATAGTGCTACTATGTCCCATACTATTTACTTGTAGCTTGAGTTTTGTGCAATGAGAATTACATATATTTCTTCAGTTACATAACACATCCACATGGATACTTAAATTCTATTTTGGATCTTTATTTATTTATACTCTTCTAAAGTTGTTCAACTCAAAGACTACAGCAGTCACATGTTATGTGGACCTTTTTTCTTTTTTTTTTACAGGTGACATTTACAAAGAGGAAATTTGGGTTAATGAAGAAGGCTTATGAGCTTAGTGTATTATGTGACTGTGAGATTGCTCTAATCATCTTCAACAGCACCAACAAACTGTTTCAGTATGCCAGCACTGATATGGACAAAGTGTTGCTGAAATATACGGAGTACAATGAGCCACATGAGAGTCGAACAAATTCGGATATTGTTGAGGTAAGATTTTGTATTTTGTGAGGATTCTTTTTTGACTTTGCTCTGAGACAGAGGTACTCAATTAAAATCTTATTGTAATAGCAAAACACTCCAAGCAATATTTAAAAATTGTTTCAAAGCACCTAATATTAGGCATCTAATGGTATAATTTTAAAAAGTATTGAAAGGATGAGGTCCTGTCTTAAAGATAAAGAAATCAATGAGAATTTGCTCATAAATGCTACTAATACGTTTAGCCCTGTTACCTCTAGTCAGCCCATGTTCTGTTCTGTAGAATACAAATTCTGTCCCCAGAAATGATCCCCTGTCCTCTTTTAGTGGTACATAGCCAGAATATTCTTAGCAGGAAAAGCTTCCTGTGATATTTTTATTCTTTCCTGAAGGCTTTCTTGTGGGAATGGGTGAGTAGGTGACTGGTAAGGGATTTATAACATGCTTATAACATGAATGAAGACTTTTGATCATGAGGACTATGATTTTTCAAGAAACCTGAGTGAAAATCTAAAGTTTTAAATAATATCTATTTGTTTGTAACTTTGAGATTTTTAAGAAAGAACACTCTGTACCTGCAAAATCCCTTTCCTGCATGAACAGTGGCCTAATTTGGTCAGGCTGATAGGCAATTTTGCAAGCAGATGTGTAATTTTGTGGGTACACTCAAAATTCAGTGGGCATCCCTTTTCTTTTCACTCCTGTAAAAGCAGCCAAATAAAAGTAGGTAACTGAAATTAATATTATTTAATTCAAGTAATTAACAATAAGCAGAAAAGGTCAAATGAAGTGCATTTAATATGTTTTTTTCCATATATATTGTAAAATCTGAATGAAGTAATTTGATTTTTTTTTGTTACAGTTTTCAATATTCTGCCTGTAATGCAAAATACTTAAGTCACACTGTTCTGCACCAGGGCAGGGGGAGAGAGAGATCTCAGGGTTATTTCCGTATCTCAAGAAAAGCACGACAACAAATGGCTTAATAAAATAGCTAAATAGCTGTTTTAATAAGATAGAGTACAAAGAGGAATATAGATAGTGATAAAATTTTAAGTCCCTTCAGAATCTGGGAACCCTGCTTTCATGCAGCATTGGTCAGACCCTGGATGGATTTTTTCCCCCAGTACACTGCACAAATCCCATCTGTGAAGAGGTTCCTCCTCTCTCCCATGCCGTGCTGCCTTTTATTTTGCGTAACAAACATAATCATATATCTTCTCCTGACAGGTTGGAACGTTATCTCTGTCATAACACCCACCAGTGCACAGCACAGGCCGACACAGGGCATTCCATCAGGTTTCCTTACAGCAGCTACTCATGATAACATACAGGCTACTCAAGCCTTAAGTACAAGGCCCAATAGAGCAGATACGGGCTGCTCAAGATCACTAACTCCCTGAATACGTCTTCCACAAGACTCCCAATACACCAAACACACCAGTGTTTCTCAGTGCCCAAGGGTATAGCAAGTACACCCTACACAGGTTCTGTTCCTTAAAATAAGATACTATATTCCAATATATTCAGTTTAGATGGCAAGGTTTTGGTAACGGGGGGGATGCAGGGATGGCTTCTGTGAGAAGATGCCAGAAGCTGCCCCCATATCGGATACAGACAGTTCCAGCCAGCTCCAAGACAGACCCACCACTGGCCAAAACTGAGCCAATCAGCAACGTTGGTAGCGCCTCTGTGACAACATATTTAAGAAGGCAGAAAAAACTGCTGTGCAACAGCACCTGGGAGAGAAGAGTGAGAATATGTGACAGAAACAACTCTGCAGGCACCAAGGTCAGTGAAGAAGGAGGGGGAGGAGGTGCTCCAGGCACCAGAGCAGAGATTCCCCTGCAGCCCGTGGTGAAAACCATGGTGAGGCAGGCTGTCCCCCTGTAGCCCATGGAAGTCCACAGTGGAGCAGATATTCACCCTGCAGCCCATGGACGACCCCACACCAGAGCAGATGGATGTGCCCTGAAGGAAGCTGCAGCCCATGGAGAGAAGCCCATGCAGGAGCAGTCTGTTCCTGAAGGACTGTACCCCATGGAAAGGACCCATGCTGGAGCAGTTTGTGAAGAACTGCAGCCTGTAGGAAGGACCCTAGATTGGAGCAGGGGAAGAGCGTGAGGAGGAAGGAGCAGGAGAGACAAAGTGTTATGAACTGACAACAACTCGCATTCCCCTTCTCCTTGGACTGCTGGGGGGGGGGGGGAGGTAGAAGAGTCAGGAGTGAAGTTTAAGCCAGGGAAAAAGGGAGGGGTGGGGGGAAGGTATTTTTTTAGTTTTGTTCTTCTTTTTCATTATCCTACTCTGTTTAATTGGCAATAAATTAAATTAATTTCCCCAAGTTGAGTCTGTTTTGTCCGTGATGATAATTGCTGAGTGATCTCTCTGTCCTTATCTCAACCCATGAGCCCATGACTCATATTTTCTCCCCCTTTCCTGTTGAGGAGGGGAGTGATAGAGTGGCTTGGTGGGCACCTGGCAGCTAGTCAAGGTCAGCCCACCAACATGTGCTTTTAACTGAAGCATAGGTGAATTAAAGACTGTGGAGTGAGTGGTTTGGTGGGTAAGGACATAAAGACTTCAGATTTAGGAATCCAGTTAACTCTAAACAGAAGTCTCGGAATGAATCTTTTTTTGCAGAACTAAGACATATCATAAAACCTCCACACAGATTTCAGTGAGACTTAGAAAAATTGTCACTGTTTCTTAGAATAGACAAACTTGAGTGTCGAATGCAAATTTTTTCTCCTTCAAGAGTGTGCATTGATTTTTAGTCACCGGTGGATGCTATAAGTGTATTTACTGGCTAATAAGCTGGAACAGGTTCATCTGGTAGATAATTTTTATGAGCTGAAAAACTCAGAAATGACAAACTGCATGTTGATCAATTCCATTTTGAATAAGACATCTGGAAAAGACAGTTTCATGTACATCACTAGGATAATCAGAAATATATACCTATAAATTGGATAGGACCAAGATAGCTTTGCTTGACTTGCAATAATACAAGTATGAAAATTAATTTTAAGTAAGTTATTTTCACTTGAAAAAAAGAGTGTAATACTTATTAGATGTATGATACTTGCTGTCTTCTGCTGCTTCAAATAATAAATTGTGGCCTGAAGGCTCATTCCTTCAGAAATGCTAAATATAATTAAGCTCAGTAAATAAACTGAAAATGCCTGATTAATAAAATTAACAATTTTAACTAAACCTACATGAAAATTCATGTAATCTTTACATTTGAATAGCAGTGGCTTAATTTGAAAGTAATTAACTACATATTAGGGATCTACACTTTTGATTTTCTTTAAATATAGATTGTTCAAAGAAGTTATACCACATTCTAATGACCACAGTAAAAAAAAAGTAACTAAATAGTTAATATTATGCAGAATGTGAACAGAAATTGGATTCTAAATTAGACCTTTATATGGCTGACAGGTGTTTTTTTCAAATTTTTATAAGGCCACCTAAAAAAGTTTTCTTTTGTTGATTCTGTGCAGAAATCTGTGAGCACAGCTATGCCCTTTTCTTCTGCTGAAAAATGTTTATATAGTTAAAAGCCATTTAGTTGAAAATGATCCAGATTTAATAACACTGTCTGATCCTCAGCTGCTGTTGATTGCTCTGGAAGAACAAAATTAAAAACTTGCAAGTGTGAAATGTAGCTTTCTGAAAGCAGAAAACCCAGACTCCTTACAAGGAAAATATGTGTAATGTAGTCAGTTTAACTGATCAATTTAAATATTAAACATGTAGCAGATTTATATTCAGTACCTAAAAATATATCCAAACTACAAGAGCCAAGCCATCTCTTGGATTGCATACTTTTGTGGGCTTTATTTCCTTATTATACTAGTAATTGTGATGTTAATTATCAAGTAAAGGCATGATAATTACATGTCTTTTGCTAATATGGGACTCTCGTTCAAAACCTACACCCTGCACAAGTACTCCTTTAATCCTGAAACAGTACTGGCTTTGGTGTGTTTGGTGTATTGGGAGTCTTGTGGAAGACGTATTCAGGGAGTTAGTGATCTTGAGCAGCCCGTATCTGCTCTATTGGGCCTTGTACTTAAGGCTTGAGTAGCCTGTATGTTATCATGAGTAGCTGCTGTAAGGAAACCTGATGGAATGCCCTGTGTCGGCCTGTGCTGTGCACTGGTGGGTGTTATGACAGAGATAACGTTCCAACCTGTCAGGAGAAGATATATGATTATGTTTGTTACGCAAAATAAAAGGCAGCACGGCATGGGAGAGAGGAGGAACCTCTTCACAGATGGGATTTGTGCAGTGTACTGGGGGAAAAAAATCCATCCAGGGTCTGACCAATGCTGCATGAAAGCAGGGTTCCCAGATTCTGAAGGGACTTAAAATTTTATCACTATCTATATTCCTCTTTGTACTCTATCTTATTAAAACAGCTATTTAGCTATTTTATTAAGCCATTTGTTGTCGTGCTTTTCTTGAGATACGGAAATAACCCTGAGATCTCTCTCTCCCCCTGCCCTGGTGCAGAACAGTGTGACTTAAGTATTTTGCATTACAGGCAGAATATTGAAAACTGTAACAAAAAAAAAATCAAATTACTTCATTCAGATTTTACAATATATATGGAAAAAAACATATTAAATGCACTTCATTTGACCTTTTCTGCTTATTGTTAATTACTTGAATTAAATAATATTAATTTCAGTTACCTACTTTTATTTGGCTGCTTTTACAGGAGTGAAAAGAAAAGGGATGCCCACTGAATTTTGAGTGTACCCACAAAATTACACATCTGCTTGCAAAATTGCCTATCAGCCTGACCAAATTAGGCCACTGTTCATGCAGGAAAGGGATTTTGCAGGTACAGAGTGTTCTTTCTTAAAAATCTCAAAGTTACAACAAATAGATATTATTTAAAACTTTAGATTTTCACTCAGGTTTCTTGAAAAATCATAGTCCTCATGATCAAAAGTCTTCATTCATGTTATAAGCATGTTATAAATCCCTTACCAGTCACCTACTCACCCATTCCCACAAGAAAGCCTTCAGGAAAGAATAAAAATATCACAGGAAGCTTTTCCTGCTAAGAATATTCTGGCTATGTACCACTAAAAGAGGACAGGGGATCATTTCTGGGGACAGAATTTGTATTCTACAGAACAGAACATGGGCTGACTAGAGGTAACAGGGCTAAACGTATTAGTAGCATTTATGAGCAAATTCTCATTGATTTCTTTATCTTTAAGACAGGACCTCATCCTTTCAATACTTTTTAAAATTATACCATTAGATGCCTAATATTAGGTGCTTTGAAACAATTTTTAAATATTGCTTGGAGTGTTTTGCTATTACAATAAGATTTTAATTGAGTACCTCTGTCTCAGAGCAAAGTCAAAAAAGAATCCTCACAAAATACAAAATCTTACCTCAACAATATCCGAATTTGTTCGACTCTCATGTGGCTCATTGTACTCCGTATATTTCAGCAACACTTTGTCCATATCAGTGCTGGCATACTGAAACAGTTTGTTGGTGCTGTTGAAGATGATTAGAGCAATCTCACAGTCACATAATACACTAAGCTCATAAGCCTTCTTCATTAACCCAAATTTCCTCTTTGTAAATGTCACCTGTAAAAAAAAAAGAAAAAAGGTCCACATAACATGTGACTGCTGTAGTCTTTGAGTTGAACAACTTTAGAAGAGTATAAATAAATAAAGATCCAAAATAGAATTTAAGTATCCATGTGGATGTGTTATGTAACTGAAGAAATATATGTAATTCTCATTGCACAAAACTCAAGCTACAAGTAAATAGTATGGGACATAGTAGCACTATGTAGTGTTTATGCTACTTTTACCCTTCTTAAACACTCTGTTTATACTGCATACATCTTTTCCATCAATATTTTAAAACTGCACCTCGGTGTAAAAGAGATATGATGTTCATATAAAACCACAATAGTTTTGAAGAAATATCTAGTTGTATTGGATCTGTCTGGGATGGAGTTAACTTTCTTCATAGCAGCCCATATGGTGCTGTGCTTTGCATTTGTGGCTAAAACAGTGTTGATGATAACACACCAATGTTTTGGCTATTGCTGAACAGTGCTTGCACAGCGTTAAGGCTTGCTTTCTTCCCTCCCTACACTGAGCCAGTAGGCTGGGGGTGGACAAGTGGTTGGGAGGGGACACAGCCAGGACAGCTGATCCAAACTGACCCAAGGGATATTCCATACTATATGACATCGTGCTCAGCAACAAAAGCTCAAGGAAAGGAGGAGGAAGCACAGACATTCATGGTTATGGCATTTGTCTTCCCAAGTAACTGTTATGTGTTCTGAGGCCCTGCTTCCCAGGAAGTGGCTGGACATCTGCCTGCCAATGGGAAACAGTGAACGAATTCCTCTTTTTGCTTTGCTTGCGCTTACAGTTTTTACTTTTTAATTAAACTGTCATTATCTCGACCCACGACTCTTTTCCCCTTCCTTCTATTTTTCTCCCCATCCCATGGGAGAGGGGAGTGAGCGAATGGCTGTGCAGGTATTTGGCTGCTGGCCGGAGTCAACCCACCACACTAGTGTTAGTAATTCAAATACATCTTATTTAACACTCAAGTTCTCATGTGAGAAATGAGAAATAATGCAAGAATGAAGAACAAACACTAGATGGCCAGCAACAAATATCATCTTTGAAATAAGGTCTTACCATGTCAAAGTAGATGCTTAGAAATATGAACTATCTTTTTTAGTACATGACTCTGGACATATTATATAGGTAAAAATAAGGATATGCTTAGAAATTCTCAGTAAATCAACTATTGCCCTAAAACTTTATGCAAATCCTAAGCAGTATGTACATAACTACCGTTTTCCAAAGGGACTATTTTGACAAAGACTTGCACATCAAATAAATGTGTGGGTTTTTTTTTTTAATTTCTGCACTATCTTACAAGTTCCAATAAGATATGTAGCTTAGAGTAAGAAAACAGCATGAGATGTTTAAGCTAATTCTATGATTGAACTTGTTTCTTCCTCTTCTGTTTCTTCTTATATGCAATTTCCACTAAGTGTATACAATGACTGTGGGGTTTTTACATCTTTTCTTCAGCAATTTTCAGTGACAAAATTTTAAAGAAAAAAATATAGCTTTGCTAAGTGTATTATTAATTGAATGTAACATATAGTGAAGGTATTTGATATGGCAAGGACAGGTACTTAGCCAAGTTGCCTAAGCCCACACTTGTTGGTATCAGTTCCTTAATAGTTTTAAGAAGTATTACCTCTGCACTTGGTTTAATACTGAGGTAAGAAGATTCCTCTGTATATGATTCATATGGCTGTTGTTTTATCTTGTCACCTTCCTAATGCAAGTTAATGGTAACTACAACCCCAGCTGACTTTAGAATCCCAACAGGTCATGCCATGGAAAATGTGATCTTTAAGTATTGCTAATCTCTACTTGCTAGTTGTAGCAAACACTACACATCAAAGTTATCCCCCTAGATCTCCAGCCGACCCGGGCTTTATACCCCCAGCAGTAGGTGTGTCATGTTATAAGGGGCGGAGACAAGGGAGGGTCGACCCTTAACTCTTTCCGTACAGCACGTGATCTTCCGGTCGCCAGCCCTTATCTTTACTACATTTCCCCCTCCCTTAGCTCCAGTAATTCTGGATCTTGCTGGGGAAGCTGCGTGTAAAATAATCGATATATGGTAAGACTTATACAGACACGCATCCGTTACGTTCATAGATTTTGCCCAGTCCAGCCAGTAGTTCGTCGCGGCTCCCTCATTACTCCCCCACACCATCAGGATGCATAGGGAAATGGTAACCTGTCAAGATAAGACTCAATAGATTGATTAATGTCTATACGGTCGAATATTTCGACTGGGTACCCATTCCAGCGTCCCTTTCTCGGTTTGCACACACGCATACCCACGTCCCAAGCAACGGAGGGAATAAGGGCCCCCCCATTCACGGGTTTGCAGGTCCCGTACTTGAACCAAAGGGTAAGGCCCTTCGTTCTCATCGAGCCGGAAATGTGCCTGGGTTGCAGTCTGGGTTTTATAGGTGTTCCCTCGAATGGTATGATTTAAGGTAATTAGTGCCGTCGTCAACAGACGCTGTGCCCGAAATAAGGGAGGGTCAAGGGGAGGAGCCACCCCTGTTCCTGGGCTTATCTTTCCCCCCTCCCTAAGTCGGTCGAGTAACTCTTTTAATGTGCGGTGCGCGCGTTCTACAATGCTTTGGCCCGTACTGTTATAGGGAATGCCATGACTCAACTGAATATCCCAGCGCGCGCAAAAGTCCTTTGTCTTCTTGCTGACATATGCCGCTCCATTATCTGTTTTAATTTTTTGTGGGATGCCAAGTTGCGCCATACAGTCCTGCCAATGTAAAATAACTGAGAGAGCATTTTGTTTAGCATGCATAGTGGCTAAAATAACTCCACTGCAGGTATCAACTGTGACATGCAGATACTTACGTGGATTAAAGGGTTCATAAATCGTAACATCAGACTGCCATATTTGGTTGGGCTGCAACCCTCGAGGGTTTACCCCTGCCTCCCAGAGGGGACCTTTGGAACACACAGGACAAGCAGCAATCACAGAGCGAGCATCTTGCAACGTAATGCCAGCGAGCCTAGCTAAACCGCGAGCTCCACAGTGGAGGAGCTCATGCAGGCGGAAAGCTCGCCTTAGGTCAGAAGTTTCTTCAACCGCCAGTACGCTCTTTGCTAAGCTGTCCGCTATTTCATTCCCAGCAGAAAGAAAACTCGGTATGGAACTATGACTATTAACATGGATAGGACAGACAGGAGCGGTTCTCATTTGCAGTGCGGTGAGCAACATTCCGGCAATCTCTGACGTTGCCCCAAGTGCCCATCGGCACTTCTTCAGTAACTTATATACATAGCAAGAGTCTGTGATTAGATCCAAGGCCTCTTCGGGCCATTGAGCGAGAGCCATCCATACCGCTTTGGCCTCAAGATACTGCACGGATTGCCCTTGATCTTGATAACTAATGTGGGTCCACTGACCATCCTCCTGCCATGTAACGACAGCTTTCCCAGTAATCGATGACGCGTCGGTAAAAACTGTGCGGCCTCCGGTGGGTTGTTCAACTATGGCACTAGCTGGCAAAAAATGGAGTACCTGGATTATCTCCCCACAGGGGTGTGGTCTTAGACCTTCAATACGACCCGTAAATTCAGCTATCGCCGCTTGCAGGAGCCCCACTTGTGGAAGTACCAACTCCCACTGTGCCAAAGAACAGGGCAATGCGATGACCTCCGGGTCCTTCCCTGTTAAGTGTTGAGTTTGCCTCCGACAGCGGAGAATAAGCTGGGATAATAATGTTGGCCAAGAAATTAAAGCCGTCTTTGGTTTGCCTTGATACAACCAAGCAAAAGGCCAGCCTTTTTCACCATTATTTTGAATTAGTAAACCATGGCCAGCGGTATCGGTCATGTAAATCAGGGCAGTGACCGGTTGTTCAGGTGTAAATCGAGCGAGACCCCAATGCTGGGCTCGCTCCATAATTGTCCTAAGAATCTCCTGATGGTTTCTTGAAAGAGTCCTTGGAGCTAGGGGGGAATCTCCTCCTTTCAGGAGTTGATATAAGGTAGTCATTTCTGCCTCAGATATTGGAATAAAGTTTCTAAGCCACAATAGTTGTCCAATTAATTTTTGTGCCTCATGGAGTGTTGTCACTGTAGTCCGAATTTCAAATGATTGTGCTGTCACGCTTCGTGGCCTCAGTTGAGTACCTAAATACTTTACTGCACGCCCTACCTGTGTTTTCCGAGGCTCAATGTGTAACCCATGTCGCTCCAAACTGACTATCAGCTGCACGCGTGCCTTTTCCAGTAACTCCTCTTGGTTGGACGCCAATAACACGTCATCCATGTAATGGAAAATGATGACCGTAGGGAAATTTTCTCGAATAGGGCGTATCGCAGCAGCTACAGCAATTTGACACAAGACTGGTGAGTTTTTCATGCCCTGGGGTAACACCTTCCATTGATATCTGGCGCACGGGTGTTGATTGTTAGGCTCAGGAACAGTAAAGGCAAAGCGTACTCTATCGTCTTCATGCAAGGGAACACTAAAAAAGCAATCTCTAATATCTATAACCACTATTTGATAGTCAGGTGGAATCATGGCCGGAGAAGGGAGGCCCGCTTGTAGCGGACCCATGTCTTGTATACATGCATTAACTGCGCGTAGATCATGTAGCAGTCGCCACGCTCCCGATTTTTTCTTTATCACGAAAATGGGGGTGTTCCAGGGACTTGTAGAGGGTTCGATGTGTCCTGCGTCAAGTTCTCGTTGTACCAATTGTCGAACAGCCGCCCTCTTTTCCTCTGTCAATGGCCACTGCTCTACCCACACTGGTTTATCTGTCAACCAGGTGAGTTTTAATGGGCGGACACAGGCAGTGGCCATTATGATAAATTTGTACGCAGCACTATATTCATCTTCTGCAAGCAACATCGTCCCAAGATGACAATGGGTAACTCAGCAATGACAGGGTTACACCATGCTACCCTAGCTTGTCCAGATTCCGGATCCTTCAACATAATTTGCATTGGGTTCCTGCTTTGATGCGAGGTCTGCATGCCTCCCACGCCTTGCAGCGAACCTCTCGGTTCGAGTGGCCAATCGTCTGGCCATAGATGTGATGGGATTACTGTAACATCCGCTCCTGTATCTAAAAGGGCTCTTAACACGAGGCGTGGTGTTCCCCCCAACTCTGGGAGCCATGGGGTAACTATAATATCTACTTCTGGTCGTGTGGTCATGTTTAGGGTGAGTGCCACATACGGCGAGGCTCTATCCCCAGCCTCCTCTATTGCGCGCTCCCATCTCCCCAAGGCAGCTGAGTTGGATATTGCATCATTGGGACCGCAGGCGACTGTGCTGGTCCCAGGGAAGGAGAGACTCCCTGTGCCATACATTGCGCTGCTGTCGTCGGGCCTGTTGAGCTGATCACTGGGGCAGGTGGGGATGGCACGGCCCTCAGCCATCCCCTCTTCTCGTTTCCCCAGCCTGGTCTCCTTTGCTGACTCCCCGATTTGCACTGTCGAGCTCTGTGGCCTAGTCGCCCACAGCGCCAGCATCGTAGGTCTCTCTCTCCTTCCCCTGTTCCGGGGGTGTTTATTTTTGAAGGGCATTGTCGCGCCATGTGTCCTTGCCCCCCACACCTATGGCACATAAGTCGTGCGCCGCGGCAGGCCGCATGGACTGCGGCCACTACCGGTTGCATACTTTGCGCCTGTTCCTGTTCCAGCACATAACGAATCATCTGTGAAAGCGTGGTCCCTATGGGTAACTGTCTTAGCAACACTGCAGTTTGTGGGTTTGCTTGCGTACGTGCACAGTCAAGCAATATTGCCTCCTTAGCCTGCTCAGGAAGTCGAGCAACCTGGAGCGCCGCTTGCAGCCGGTCTAAAAACTTTGTGAAGGGCTCACTTAACGATTGCCGTATTTGGACCCATGGAGGCTCCCTTTTATCAAGAGCTGCGATGATGCGTATTGCTTCCTGGGCAGCTTTCGAAGATGCAGCAAAATCGCGCCCCCGCATTCGCTGAGCCTGTGCCTGAGGAGTTGCGAACTGCCCTTCACCCATCAGCTGCTCTAAAGTCACTCCTGCCATGGGATGGTTGGCCTGTTGCGCCTCGATAACAACTTGGGTGCACCGATTCCTCCACTCCTCCCTAAACAATACCATCATCGAGGGGGTCAATACGGCCCGCATCAACTGAATGATATCAAAAGGTGCAAGTGGCGTTGCAAAAACACAGTCTAGTAGGACTTGGGTTTCTGGGGAATTTAATCCATGACTTTTCACCGTTGTGACCAATTCTTTCACCAACTTCGCATCTAACGGTTGCCACTCATATCCTCCACCTGGGGCTGCTCGGATAGGAAATGCTTGAATCGGAGGGGCCTGGAATCGCACTCCTTCCAAGACACAATTTTTTGCAATCATCTGCCAATCCGTCCCGTTTGCCCTCTCTTTCGGCATTCCCCCTGGCATAAGACTTTCCGCATTTGCCACCACCCCTCTCAATCGGCTGATCAATGCCTCGAGTTCCCTTGAAACCTCGTTAGTCCGTCTCGGAAGCGGGGGCGGATGAGCAACAATCGAGGATCCCTCGTCACCCCCTTCGCCCTCACTGCTATCAGAGCTCATGGGGTAATCGTGTACAGGCTCCCTCCACTGTGAGGGAATACCAGTTTGATTTCCCATTGCCCTAGGGATAGGGGTTCCCTCTGGTGGCTCAGGTATCACTGGCAGTGCCGGGGGAGCCCTACCACCCCCCCTCGATGTCCTGCGCTCCGCTCTCTGTGTGTCCAGCACTCGTCGATCACTGGGATACAATGGGGCGTCCTCAGGTGTTTTGCCTTCTTTTTCTCCTTCCCGCCATCTTCCTTCACGTAGTTCACGATACTGCTGGGATCCCACATCAGCCCCCAGAACCCAATCCAGCAACCTATCAGTCAGCTCCCTTTCCACACATTGTTGCAACTCTCCCCAGGGGTATTGAGGAAGTGGCAGATCCGCCGGTGCAGGAGGTGCCGAAGGTTCCGTGGGCGGCCGCTCTAAACTCCCCACTTGTATCGGGAACACCTTTCCCGACTCCTTTGTTCCCGCTGCACCATAGTCTCCCTGCACCTCCCCTTCCTCCGTTGGCTCAGCCCCCAGTAACAACGGTTCCGTCTGTGTCCCACAGGCCACTCCTTCCCAGCCAGCCTGGGTCCCCTCCGAAACTAAACTTGTTGGCTTTTCGTTCCCAGGAGATTCCTGCCCCATCAGCACACCACGTGCAGCAGGTCGGCGCCGCCTTGCCGCAAACCCCCGCTTGAGCACCCTTGTCGTTACCGACTTTAGTACCTTTATGAGTTCCGCGAGCTCCATCGCTGTTGCCTGATCACGTCGGGGTCACCACTGTGTAACAAACACTACACATCAAAGTTATCCCCCTAGATCTCCAGCCGACCCGGGCTTTATACCCCCAGCAGTAGGTGTGTCATGTTATAAGGGGCGGAGACAAGGGAGGGTCGACCCTTAACTCTTTCCGTACAGCACGTGATCTTCCGGTCGCCAGCCCTTATCTTTACTACAGCTAGTCTTTCTCAAAGAAGATGAGGGTCTGTGCCGATACTGTGTACATTTATTCTCCAAAAACTATACTAAATGTTGTTGCACTTATTGCCATTTCAGTCTCTTTAGCCTCTCTGTCAACATACTGTTAAGAAAAGATGAATTACCATTAAATACAATTATTCAAGCATTTTAAAAAACACTTTCCACAGCATTGGTCTGAAGTTTACAGAAGTGATAGTAAATTCTATCTAAATTGGTCTGTCTCAATGGCTTTTGGTATTTGGAATGAATAATGAGATAGGTAACAAAACTTCATGCAAATTCTGAAAAAAATATACTAGTCTTTCAAATACTCCTTTAATAATTTCGCTGATTGCAGAAAATTGCAATGCCTTTGTTCAGAAACACATTTATATATTTATACCATGTTTTAGAAAAAAATAAATACACAGACAATAAAATGTACTAATTCGACATATCTTTATGCATCTCAAACACTTTTCAATAAACTTTTTGATCACAGTGCTGTAGGTGGAGTATCTGTATACAGTATGGTTTCTGTTGCACAGAAACCTCAGTATTTAGCATGTTACTGCTTCTTACCATCAAAGTACACTCCAGTACAGAAATATCTTTAAAGACACTGTTTGTGTTCACTATTAGGTGCTCCTGAACATTTAGAGTAACCACACAGCTGTGCTGCATAGCTCATACTTATTCCATAATATTTATCATCAAAATTATAGTGGTTAGAGTTCCTTTTTGTGGAAAATGCAGAAAGGACAAGAGATATAAACTAAATCTTTCTTTCTTTCTTTAAAACATAATCTTGATTGCTCTGGATTCAGTTTGCTATTAACTCCTTGATCTTTCTAACATTTTCCAAATCTATCAGATAATGCTTTCTGCCACTGCTCCTAAATGCATGAAAAACAATTGTGTCTACTACTGTTTCCTTGGTGAGCTGGTATATTATTTTTATTTTTAAATATGCCACTCATTGACAGGTTGCACTTTAGAGCTTTTACATTTAAAGGTAATAATGTATTTTTATATTTTATATTTTATATATATGTAAAACTATCATGCTTTTACAATAGCTTATAGTAGGGGGTGAACGTGTATTTTCAAATGTATGTATGTAACTTCAGGAAAGATTAAGAACACTTTTCAAGCTATTTAAAAACAAATGATATTTTGGCACAATCTCTTTTATATGGCAACATAAGGAAGATGAATGTACTTCTCTTCCATACTCTAAAATACTTAGGTGAGTAATATAAGTAAACAGCATCTTTGTTATTTAACTTTTTTTTTTGTTTCAATTTGTTATATGAACCATATTCACCTAAACTAAAAATATCTAATAAATATTGTCTAAGGTAACAGAAAATACTCTAGTAATGCAGAAATTTTGCTGAGTGGTAAAGATTAGCATAAATGTTTAAAAACATTTAGTCTCTTTTGTCTAGGTGGAAGGTAGCTTGAAACCTACACTTAAGAAGCTTTGACTGCACTTTAAAAATTGTACTTGTACTGACTCAGTGCTGAGAATGAACAAGACACACAGTTCACATGAATACAAGCTTTTGAGTAGCTGTAGCTAGAGCACCAAAAAATCTGGTCTTACTATCATATACTGCATTCAAATTACTCAGTCATCATAGAATCATATACCACAGACAATCTGTCATTTTTTTCAGGACAGTGTTTTTGGGAGGAAGAATCCTAATAACATAAAGAAAACATATGGACAATAAGCAATTCATCAAAATATTTAAAAAGGACAGCTAAAAATGCATGCATTTCAATGATATCTGTTTAATATTTAACTTCTTTTCAGCAGCAAGAATCAAATCACTACATGGTTCTTCCCTGCCAAACTTAGTCAAGATATGATTAATTATACCTGCTGTCTAAACCACTGCTAATTTGTAGGTTTTTTTCGGTTAAAAAATTTTCTGCTTTTCAGGAAGAAGGTAGGCAATTTATGAAATGCTTCTCTTTTGGACTAGGATAACATTTTATGATAGTGTGAGAATTGGGGGTAATGAAAGCAGAGTAGAGGGAGGAAGCAGAAGAGAGAAGAGGCCAGTATTCAACTGTCTTTAAAACTTCTCTAAGCATGTACATATAAAACAAAAGGTATAAAACACTAACATAGTTCCTAACTACTTTTATGAGGCTTTTAATGCATAGTTTTATATCTATTGCAAAAAAAGCAGTGTGCAGAGTACCGCATTTACCCCTGAAATATACTAAAAATTTACCTAATTCCATCCCTGCATATGAAATCTGTTAGAAAAAACCCCACTAGTCTACTACTATTTGACTAAACGCTATAGTTCTTTTATTAATTTAAAGGTTATTTTTCAAAACGTAAGAGCCAAACTGTCTTTGTAATGGGAATGGTGGCGCCTAGAAGATCAGGTTCCTAAAGCCCACAGCATTTTTGTATGTGAAGAAGTATAAATGCTGATGACTATATAGGCTGTGAGCGAATCAGATGCTTATTTCAAGTATTAGGAAAACTAAACAAAAAACAGTGATGAGTCAGTTTCTACCTTCACTGATATAAATCAAGGTTAGCTTTTTGTGCATTTTGAATGAAACTGGCTAAAGGTGAAACCCACTGAATGTGCTAAAGGAAAGGCATTGACAAAAGAGGATTGTCAAAAGGACGTTTTTTCACTTCAACTCTGGCTCTTCTTCAAGATCATGGAAAGACCACTCAACTAGCTCTTCATGCCTAAAGCTACAAGAGTCTTGCTGAGGAGTGGTTTATGGACTACTCATTGCAATGTCTATGAATGGGGTTGTAGACAGCCAGAATGCAGGTGTACATGAGCACACACTGCAATATGCTGTTTAGGTGGTAGTTTAGTCCAGAGCCAGACTTTGTGTGATTTGTAGTAAGTAGTACTTATTACTAATACACTAGGAGACAATGTTACTTGATTTTGAGTGTAGATCCTTTCACATGCTGAAATTTAAATGTGTGAATGAGTCCACCAATTTTTCAACCCAAATGCTTTACTAGAAAATGGTGATAGTAGCCACTGGCAATAGTCTTTATTTAGCTAAATTTATAACAAAAATGTTGTGCTCCTTACAGATGTTAATACATCAGTGGAGGAACAGAACCAGATATAAATACTCCCATTTGGCTAATACAGCCTTCAGGACTCTTTATTTATCTTCGCAGCAATGTAACCTTTCTTTCTTTCTGTATTTTTTTGGTGGGAGGTTGGTCTGTTTTTTGAGGTTTTGTTTTGTTTTGTTTTTAATTCAGCTCCTTCTCATCCTTTATTCTGAAATCTCACAGACTCTGAGACACTGATTTTGGACAAGTGACCCATAACAGTAGTGGCACTATGAGTGCTCCATATTTGTTACTGAAAATCACAGCGTATATGCTTAGATTTCCTGTTTTGAAAGTAGCAGTCCTGTGCTCTTTCAAGCAATTCAATCCAGTCAGTGGCAAAATATCAGTTTTTCCCTTTTTTCTTCCTATCCTAATTATAAATATATATAGTTGCTGACACAGGAAAAAGAGAAACAGGGAATTTGCACATAATCCTTCCCATATACATTTTGTGCCATTAAACATGTGTGAGTGACTAGGGAAAACAGAGCCCACTGATGCATCAAAGTTTCTGATACATACACTGGCTGGTCAAGAAGAAATATTATTCTGTTTGTCATTATTTCGTTTGAGATATCTAAATTTCTGACACAGGGCCCAGAGTAGGCGTGGTTCTATCTACAAGATATTTGGCAAATAGGAAGTACCACATGAGCAACACACCTACCTTTAAATATAATAAAATCAAGTTGGCCATATATAAACCAAGGGACTTTCAGCTAACATGGCACTGCCAGGCACCTAATCCTATCATATGTTGAAACCTCAATAACTACTAGAAGGGACCAGCTCTTCTCATAGTCCCTCTTCCACTTCCTCGTATTTGATTTTGTTTAGATCTGTTTGTCATATGAAGCGGCTTGGCTGCAAAAATCTTTACAGTAACCCTCAGTGTGATTGGGAAGCAGTACCAGTGCAGGATTCGCTCTAGACAAATCTTCCTTTACACAATGGCTGGGCATGTCATATTGGACTGGAAACATCACACCCATTTTTAAAAAGGGTAAAAAGGAGGACCCTGGGAACTACCGACCGGTCAGTCTCACCTCCGTGCCTGGTAAGATTGTGGAACAGATCCTCCTGGAAGACATGTCGAAACATATGGGAGACTGGGAGGTGATTAGGGACAGCCAACATGGCTTCACCAAGGGCAAATCGTGCCCGACTAATCTGGAGGCCGTCTACGATGGAGTGACTGCATCAGTGGACAAGGGAAGAGCAATTACTGCAAGGCCTTTGATATGGTCCCCCACAACATTCTTGCCTCTAAATTGGAGAGATATGGGTTTGACAGATAGACTCATAGATGGGTAAGGAATTGGCTGGATGTCCAAAGAGTTACAATCTCTATGTCCAAATGGAGATCAGTAACAAGTGGTGTCCCTCAGAGATCCGTATTGGGACTGTTAATGTTCAATATTTTTATTAATGACATATACAGTGGGATTGAGCACACCCTCAGCAAGTTTGTGGATGACACCAAGCTGAGTGGTGCAGTTGATTCGCTGGAGGGAAGGAATGCCATCCAGAGTGACATAATGGGATTGCCTGCTCCTGTGCTTTTAAAAGGTGGTTCTTAAGAACTGACCAGCACTCATGGACCCCCTAAGCCCTCAAAGGCATTGCTAAGTAGCTCCCTGAGTAGCTTAAAGTTTGCTCTCTTGAAATCCAGGGTAGCAACTCTGCTGACCTTTTTCCTCATTACACAGAAAATTTTAAACTTAACGATTTTGTGATCACTGTGGCCAAGACAGCCACCTACCATCACATCTCCCATGAGTCCTTCTCTGTTCACAAATAACAAGTCTAGTTGGTTCACTGAGTACTTGTGTCAAGAAGTTATCTTCCACAAGCTTCAGGAATTTCCCAGACTTGCTTGTCACAGCAGTATGGTATTCCCAATTGATGCCTGGGAAGTTGAAATCTCCCATAAGGACCAGGGCTACCGATCCAGAGATTTCTCCTAATTGCCTATAGAATAACTCATCAGTGCTATCATCCTGACTGGGCAATTGGTAGTAGACACCCACTACGATATCTGCTTTGTTTTCCATCCCCCTAATCCTCACCCAGAGGCTCTCAACCACATCATCCCTAACTGTAAGGGCTGTACAGTCACACCTCTCCCTTACATGCTCTTCCACCTCACCTGCCCTGCCTATCCCTCCTCAACATGTTCTTTATGGTATATTTTATAAACCTACAACTTGAGGTTGTTTTGCTTTCCTTACTTAATTTTGCTATGGATGTTTTTATATATGGTTGCTAGTTAATGAATGAGTAAATATACTATTAAAAGAAGTTACATCATCTTTATTCTAAATGGTTCATTAATGCTTTTGCATGATAAAGACTGGTGTTAGAGGGAAAAATCTGTGATATATTGGATAGACTTGCATTAAAAAAATCTCACATTGATTTATTTATATCATCCTGTGTATTCTATAGACAACTATAATTACATTTTATAGTGCACCGTTATAAAAATGTGCATGCACTTTGGGTTGTTAAAGTATACGTTCATGTCTTTCTTTGATCAAATGTTACTGCACATAGGCTGTTCAAAGAAAGCAAATTATAGAAGAGTCAATAACAGTATTTTAAACAACACACAGCTGCTATAGATTGATTCAAAAGAGATCAAAATCTTGACAAAGAAGCAGTTCCTAATGGAATGCATGGTGTTTAAAGTATATTTAGCTTACTACAATAGAATCATGGCTATAACATGACCAAACATAAAGCCACATAATTTATACTTTCAATGTTATAATCCAAGGCTTGATTAATACATACTTCTAGCATGTTCAAGCCAATATTAATAAAATGGAAGCTTTACACTTTTGTTTCCAGGAGTTAAAGTATGTGCTTTAGCATTTAATCTGTATTTTTGTAGCCTATATGAAAAGAAGCTTGGCTTCTCAGATGTAAATTTTCCCTCATCCCACATATATTGTTTAACTTCTGAATAAAAAATTCATAATTGCACTCAGTACTTTCCATCCTATATCTGAAAGTGTTTTACAAAAGTGACTAAACATAAGCTTTAAAATGTAACAACTAAGGTCATTTATCCAAAAGTCTAACCTGGAGGCACATGAACTTGGTGAGGGACCTTGTATTTGATGGTAAAGATTCTTAAGTGCCTGTACTTCTGTGCTTACTCACGACTAACTCAATCTAGCCCAAAATGGAGAGCCTTTTCCTTCTTTAAGCCCCAAAGATCTGGGAACTCTCAGTCCTAGGGGAGATATCCATGGCAAGTATTTTCCAAGTATGCTTAATGCAATGCACAAAGGATCAAGCTTTTCACAAAAATAGAGTCAGTGTTTGTATACTATCAAAAGCACAGAAATCTCAGTATTATTCCTTTCTTAAGGAATGAGCCCTGTTCCCCAGGGCTCAGTACTGGGGCCAGTTCTGTTTAATGTCTTTATCAATGATCTGGATGAGGGGATTGAGTGCACCCTCAGGAAGTTTGCAGACGACACCAAGTTGGGTGGGAGTGTTGATCTGCTTGAAGGTAGGAAGGCTCTACAGAGGGATCTGGACAGGCTGGATCGATGGGCTGAGGCAAATTGTATGAGGTTCAACAAGGGTAAGTGCTGGGTCCTGCACTTGGGTCACAACAACCCCATGCAACGCTACAGGCTTGGGGAAGAGTGGCTGGAAAGCTGCCTGGCGGAAAAGGACCTGGGGGTGTTGGTTGACAACTGGCTGAACATGAGCCAGCAGTGTGCTCAGGTGGCCAAGAAGGCCAATAGCATCCTGGCTTGTATCAGAAATGGTGTGGCCGGCAGGACTAGGGAAGTGATCGTCCCCCTGTAGTCGGCACTGGTGAGGTCACACCTCGAATACTGTGTTCAGTTTTGGGCCCCTCACTACAAGAAGGACATTGAGATGCTGGAGCGTGTCCAAAGAAGGGCAACAAAGTTAGTGAAGGGTCTAGAGCACAAGTCTTATCAGGAGCGGCTGAGGGAGCTAGGGTTGTTTAGTTTGGAGAAGAGGAGGCTGAGGGGAGACCTTATTGCTCTCTACAACTACCTGAAAGGAGGTTGCAGCAAGGTGGGGGTCAGTCTCTTCTGCCAAGTAGCAAGTGATAGAACGAGAGGAAATGGCCTCAAGTTGCACCAGGGGAGGTTTAGGTTGGGTATTAGGAAAAACTTCTTCACCGAAAGGGTAGTCAGGCACCGGAACAGGCTTCCCAGGGAAGTGGTTGAGTCCCCATCCCTGGAGATATTTAAAAGATGTGTAGATGTGGTGCTTAGGGACATGGTTTAGTGGTAGAGTTGGCAGTGCTAGGTTAACGGTTGGACTTGATGATCTTAAAGGTCTTTTCCAACCTAAATGATTCTATGATTCTATGATTCTGTTAATTATTTCTGCATTTTAATGAGAGTCTGTTTAATGCAAAATGCAAACACAACCTTTGGAGCAGAAATCAGATTTCAACAGATCCTTCCCTCAAACAAAAATGCTGTAACAAGCCACAGAGCTCTGTCTCCTATTGAGTTCTGTTACTCTGAACCAATGAATGCTTCATTCTTTAATGCACAAAAGCACGATGTTACCAGGAAGTGTGGAGACTTGACCTATCTAGAACTGTCTACAGCATGGGAAGTTGGGTAAATCCTATCTCTTATATAAATACAGGAGGTATGGATTTGAACCCATTCAGTTTGAGGAAGAAACAGAACCTATGTTTCCAGTTTTGTAACAGGTTTCTAACCACTAGTTGTTTCTTAAAAGAAAAGAGTGACTCTTCCTTAATTCTCTGAAAGATTAGTTGTAGGAGGGGACAGCGTGCTCTGAATCCCAAGTGGATTAAGGTGTCTCTGCAACCCTGGATAAGCAGTGTAACTTCTGATGAGGGATGGGATTTCTGAAACCCTGTTTGCTTGGTCCGAGTCACTCACAACTTAACATGCTGCTATATTTGAATCCTGTTCTGTAGTACCAAACTCTTTCTGTGCCCTGTATAGGAAGCCTCAAATCCCAGCATAGTATGAATTCCACCCTGGAGGTCAGGTGCCTAAATATTAAGTATTGCCAAATCAAGCTTTCTAAGTCCCTAAATCCTTTATTGGACCTATTCCATAGTCCTTTCCTACTGCAAGGCCCTTGCAGCAGGGTGTGGAATATTTATGGTTTATGGCTTCAGTGTAAGCACTTGGATATGCATCAAAGCAAAGCAATGTAGCAAAGCAATGGAATACTCCTTGTTGACCATTTTCTTACCTCGTCCTTTTAAAAATTATTTCTATTCCAAATGTGGCTTAAAAGAGTAAAAAGGTGTGCTCTCATTTCTTTGTTCCTAGATGTCTTCCTTTATGGCTTTCAAATGTTGGCAGGTATAGGGGGTTCTGACTAATTGGCTTCATCAGCAGAACCCCTGAACTGGTATGACCTCTGCAGAAACCAACATTTGACAAATTTGACCTACATCAATAGTAAGGAGTTTATTTTCTAGAACTAAACTCATCTGATGACAATGCCCACAAGGGATTCACTTCTGAAGTCACACAGACTTTTTATGCTATAGTCTGAACAAAAGTATGATGCTCCTGGGCTTGGACTTGAGGTGTATGATGGGTTGACCCCAGCCATCAGCTAAGCACCCACCCAGTCACTCACTCACCCCCAGCCGGATGGGAGAGAGAATCAAAAGAGCAAAAGCTGAAAACTTGTGGGTTGAGATAAAGACAGATTAATAAGTGAAGGAAAGCTGCACACACAAGCAAAGCAAAATAAGGAATTCATTCACTATTACCCATTAGCAGGCAGATGTTTAGCCACTTCCTGGAAAGCAGGGCCTCAGCATGTGTAATGGTTACTTGGGAAGATGAACACCATAACTCCGAACGTCCCCCACTTCCTTCTTCTTCCCCCAAGCTTTTATTGCTGAGCATGACATTATATGGTATGGAATATCCCTTTGGTCAGCTGGGGTCAGCTGTCCCGGCTATGTTCCCTCCCAGCTTCTTGTGTCAGCCTACTCACTGGGAGGACAGAGTGGGAAAAAGAAAGCCTCAATACTGTGCAAGCACTGTTCAGCAATAGGTAAAACATTGGTGTGTTATCAACACTCTTTTAGTCACAAATCCAAAACACAGCACCATACAGGCTGCTATGAAGAAAAACTCCATCCCAGCCAGACCCAGTACAAGGCAAAATACTACATCTCTGATGGTTATAGAAATCTCTCCTCTCTCCCACAGACTAAATTCTGTATTCCCCTCCCTTCAAGAAATCTGAGAAATCCTCCCACTCCTTCTGTACAGTCTTTTTCATGGGAGAAATGTTCTTAATTCCACCTCTTCCTTCACTGAAAGTGATGGAGCAAAAGAGCTGACTAAATGTTCTACAAAGAAGTCCGCTGCATGACCAATTCAGTAGCAGGGATGAAAGAAGTACTCATCCATTCCTGCTGTTTTATTCGGGGTCTTGTGACCTAGCACATCTGTCGTGGTTTAACCTCAATAGGCAGCTAAGCACCACACAGCCGCTCGCTCACTCCCCCAACACTAGCACGGGGGAGAGAATCGGAAGGGTAAAAGTGAGAAGAACACGTGGGTTGAGATAAAGACAGTTTAATAGGGAAAGCAAAAGCTGCACACGCAAGCAAAGCAAAATAAGGAATACATTCACTACTCCCCATTGGCAAGCAGGTGTTTAGCCATTTCCAGGAAAGCAGGGCTCCATCATGCGTAATGGTTACTTGGGAAGACAAGCGCCATAACTCCAAACAATCCCCCAATTCCTTCTTCTTCCACCAGCTTTTTATTGCTGAGCATGACGTCATATGGTATGGAATATCCCTTTGGTCAGTTGGGGTCAGCTGTCCCAGCTGTGTCCCCTCCCAACTTCTTGTGCACCCCCAGCCTACTTGCTGGCAAGGCGATGTGAGAAGCAGAAAAGGCCTTGACGCTGCGTAAGCACTGTTCAGCAATAACTAAAACATCCCTGTGTTATCAACACCGTTTTGGTCACAAATCCAAAAACATAGCACCATACGAGCTACTGTGAAGATATTTAACTCTATCCCAGCCAAAACCAGCACATTCCATACCATTTACGTCATGCTCAGGTCCCACACTATTCAATAGATCCTCATTAACCACCACCCCCCTTCCCATCCTTTGATACAATACACAGGTATCATTCCCTTAGTCTATGGACCACCCCTGTGAAATGCCCACAAATGTCCACAAAATGTCCATTGAGTTCATTTAGTCCATGACTTGGATTCTATCTGTTATAGTGGTCACTCAGGACAGGAGAGATGGTGTGTTGCATGGAGTTATTGGGTACCAAAGCCAACTCAGATTGGGTCACTGCTGCACTTGCACTGCTTCTTGTAAGGCTTGTCCTCCATTGGTTCAGGTGGTTCCTGCTATAGAAATTCTAATGACAGCAGTGCTATCATCCTGGCTGGGCGATCGGTAGTAGACACCCACTACGACATCTGCTTTGTTTTCCATCCCCCTAATCCTCGCCCAGAGGCTCTCACCCACATCATCCCTAACTGTAAGGGCTGTACAGTCACACCTCTCCCTTACATGCTCTTCCACCTCGCCTGCCCTGCCTATCCCTCCTGAACAGCCTGTAGCCCTCCATCCCAGCACTCCAGTCGTGGGAATCATTCCACCAAGTCTCACTAATACCAATGACATCATAGCTCTGGGAACTGACGAACGCTTCCAGTTCATCCTGTTTGTTTCTCATACTGCATGCGTTGGTGTACAAGCATTTCAGATGTGCTCCTGAACCTTCCGTGCTCCCAGGAGCAGCGTAAATGTTCCTACTAGCATTGCCACCCCCAGGCAATGCCATGCCAATTCTTGTCTTACCTTCAGCTCTCCTGTTGGTATCCCCTTCCCCACTGATTCTAAAGTGTAAAAAGCAAATGCACAGGCAGCGGAACCAGGGACATGTGTCCTGGGAATAATATAGGGATGCTGCCTGGATATGTAGGGATGGGCTCAGGAAAACTAAGGCACAGATGGAGCTGAGTTTGAAAAGTCATGGCAGCCAGGCAAAGTCCCCAGTGACTGGAAAAAAGGAAACATCACACCCCTTTTTAAAAAAGGTAAAAAAGAGGACCCTGGGAACTACTGCATGAGATTCAACAAGGCTAAGTGCCGGGTCCTGCACTTGGGTCACAACAACCCCATGCAACGCTACAGGCTTGGGGAGGACTGGCTGGAGAGCTGTCTGGCGGAAAAGGACCTGGGGGTGTTGGTTGACAGCCGCCTGAACATGAGCCAGCAGTGTGCCCAGGTGGCCAAGAGGGCCAATGGCATCCTGGCCTGTATCAAGAATAGTGTGGCCAGCAGGACCAGGGAGGTGATAGTGCCCCTGTACTTGGCCCTGGTGAGGCCGCACCTCGAGTACTGTGTTCAGTTTTGGGCCCCTCACTACAAGAAGGACACTGAGGTGCTGGAGCGTGTCCAGAGGAGGGCAACGAAGTTGGTGAAGGGTCTAGAGCACAAGTCTTATCAGGAGCGGCTGAGGGAACTGGGGTTGTTTAGCCTGGAGAAGAGGAGGCTGAGGGGTGACCTTATTGCTCTCTACAACTACCTGAAAGGAGGTTGTAGCTAGGTGGGGGTTGGTCTCTTCTCCCTAGTAACGAGTGATAGAACGAGAGGAAACGGCCTCAAGCTGCGCCAGGGGAGGTTTAGGTTAGATATTAGGAGAAACTTCTTCCACCGAGAGGGTGGTCAAGCATTGGAACAGGCTGCCCAGGGAAGTGGTTGAGTCTCCATCCCTGGAGGTATTTAAAGAACGGATAGATACGGTGCTTGAAGACATGGTATAGATGGACTTGGCAGTGTTAGGTTAACGGTTGGACTCGATGATCTTAAGGGTCTTTTCCAACCTTGACGATTCTATGATTCTATGATTCTACTGACCAGTCAGCCTCACCTCCGTGCCCGGTAAGATCACGGAGCAAATCCTCCTGGAAGACATGTTGAAACATATGGAAGGCAGGGAGGTGATTAGAGACAGCCAACGTGGCTTCACCAAGGGCAAATTGTGCCTGAACTAATCTGGCGGCCTTCTACGATGGAGGGACTGCATCAGTGGACAAGGGAAGAGCTACGGATGTCATCTACCTGGACTTCTGTAAGGCCTTTGATAACGGTTCCTCACGACATTCTTGCCGCTAAATTGGAGAGAGAGGGGGTTGACAGATGGACTCTTAGATGGGGAAGGCTGGTGAGTAAGGTGATGGTAAGGCTTACATGGTAATTGACTGGATGGATGTGTCCAAAGAGCTGCAGTTAATGGTTCAACGTCCAAGTGGAAACCAGTAATGAGTGGTGTCCTTCAAGGGTCCACACTGGGACCGATACTATTTAAAATCTTCATCAATGACACAGTGGGATTGAGCGCACCCTCAGCAACTTTGCGGATGACACCAAGCTGAGCGGTACAGTTGATTCGCTGGAGGGAAGGGACACCATCCAGAGGGACCTGGACAGGCTTGAGGAGTGAACCTCATGAAGTTCAACAAGGCCAAGTGCAAGGTCTTGCACCTGGGTCAGGGCAACCCCTGGTATCAATACAGACTGGGGGATGAAGGGATTAATTATGCAGCCCTGCGGAAAAGGACTTGGGGATACTGGTGGATGAAAAAGTGAATATGAGCCGGCGATGTGCGCTTGCAGCCCAGAAAGCCAATCGTATCCTGGGCTGCATAAAAGGAGTGTGGCCAGCAGGTCGAGGGAGGTGATTCTCCCCCTCTACTCCGCTCTCGTGAGACCCCACCTGGAGTACTGCATCCAGCTCTGGGGTCCCCAGTACAAGAAAGACATGGACCTGTTGGAGCGGGTCCAGAGGAGGGCCACGAGAATGATCAGAGGGCTGGAACACCTCTCCTGTGAAGGAAGGCTGAGAGAGTTGGGGTTGTTCAGCCTGGAGAAGAGAAGGCTGCGGGGACACCTTATTGCGGCCTTTCAATATATAAAGGGGGCTTATAAGAAAGATGGAGAGAGACTTTTTACCAGGGCCTGTAGTGCCAGGACAAGGGGCAAGGGTTTCAAACTGAAAGAGGGTAGTTTTAGATTGGATATAAGGAAGGAATTTTTTACGACGAGGGTGGTGAGACACTGGAACAGGTTGCCCAGAGAAGTTGTGGCTGCCCCATCACTGGAAGTGTTCAAGGTTCAGGTTGGACAGGGCTTTGAGCAACCTGATCTAGTGAAAGATGTCCCTGCCCATGGCAGGGGGGTTGGAACTAGATGGTCTTTAAAATCCCTTCGAACCCAAACCATTCTATGATTCTATGATTAAATGAAAGGCCCTTTAAAGAGCAGTAAAGGAACCTTCAGCAGCCTCCTTCCATGTTCTTATAACCCTTCAGCATAACTTACAGGTATGAGACAGTAGTGATAGATTTTGGTAAAAGAATTATTGTCCTGGAAAGGCTGAAGCATAATGAGCTACAACTTGCTGAATAGTCCACATAAAGAAGAGTTAGCTATATATTATATATGTGATTATATAATATATATTCTTTTCTATTATGTATTATGTTATAGTTATAGCAAATAAAATGTTCATTATTAATCTGTATAAAACAGGTTTTGTACTTCTTTTTTATGCCCTGTTTTTTAGTATATTACTGCATAAATAACTGGTCAAAATCTTAAAATATCTTATAAATTAAGATCTAAAGAACAGATAGGGATGCAAGAATAATAATGGTGAATCTCTGCTATTTCATTTCCTTTAGTTGAATCAGACAGATAAGATTAAATCCATTATTTATAGATGTATATATATGTACATGTTCTAGGCAAAGACATCACATTAAAGAAAAATATCATATTTCGATCAAAAACACACCGGCTAATACAATATACAAGAAAGTGGACTTTTTTCTGTATCTTATCACTGTTTCTGGCAGGTACAAATAGATGTTTAGGATAAAAAACATGTTTACTAGTTCTGTGCAGCTAAAATGTTCGTAAGGTAAAAGTCAAAGAATATTTCATTCCCTGCTGAGCAAATGGTCAGGAAGCACATTTGTCTGCATTTCCTTTCATAACAGGAAGTATGTAACTTCTTCCTCTCCACAGTGGCTTCAGTTCTGCTTCCCACCTCCAGCTCTTTCTCCCCCAGGGCTTTCCAGTCCATTCCTTGCAAGAAAGCAAGGCTGTGCCCGTGTCTGCACTAGTTTTCAGCTCTACTGTGTTGGGAGATGGCTTATTTAATATTGCAGTCTCTTTACTTAGGCTTCTTGCTCACACTTCAAATTAAAAGTAATATTTGACCTAAAACTTTACCTTACACTAATTCACTCTAAATTATGCTCAAAACATACATTTGTAATACAAACACGCTTAACTACATTCTAGAAATTCATGACTCGGTTTAGCATCTCTCTTAAAACTTTACCTCTGAGGTAGTCTGGCACAACATGAAAAGTGCTCTCAGGGCTGCGCAGGTCACTACAATTTGGGAGTCATGAAAACTTGGGGTGTATTCTTTGCTTACAGAAACCTAACTTTTCTTCTGAAAAAAATAGGACCAGAGCCTAACTGTAATGATCTGTTCCAAGGATATTTCTTGTTGTGTGCAATTTAATGTAAGCAAGAGGGGGAATTCAGATATATGTAAAAGATAAAGAGAATACTGTATTTAAGACAAAGGTTCATTGAACAGAATGATGCTTAGTTGCACAGTTAAGCATATATGCATATGTATATAATATATAATATATAATATATAATATATAATATATAATATATAATATATAATATATAATATATAATATATAATATATATGTGTATAAGCATATAATAATTCTCTGGGGGAAAAAAAAATTGTAAAAGATCTTGAATAAAATCAAGATGCCCCATGAAGGAAGACTGAAAATATAAGGAAACTGATGGAAAAAAGTTTCTTCTGTAACTTGCATTCATTTTAGCACTAATATGCAAGGCTCTTTTCTGTTTCTACAGGAGAGGTTCTGAATCAGCCAATAATCTTCTACTCTTTCCTTTTAAATAGAGCTGAAGCACAGATAAAAATAGATGCACAAGCCTGAAATTAGTTTTGAAGCTAGCAGCATTAGCTAGAACAAATCTAGGTCTTTCTGCAAATGGTCATTTCCTTTCAGGATATTCTTCCCCTGCCCCATAACCTCACTGTACTTATATACTTTAACTCATTCTCTATTGAGCTAACTGCAGCAAGTCTTGTTTTATATCTCTACAGATTTGCTGGAATCAAAGAATGATAAAAAGTTTAACACGTGAAAGAGTTAAGCATCGAGTGTTTATTACTGTAATAGCCCATAGAATTACAGAAACATGCTATTTGAAAAGGGTGTCTTAATATTTAAGTGTCTTAATATTGAAGCATACACTTCCTATGGAATTTAATAACACTTAAGCTGCCAGCAGCTCATTACAAATTGAAAGATGTTGCAAACAAAGTGTGCAGTCATTAGCTAAGCTCAGCTCAGTTTAAATTGGGAATCTGACAACAGCATGCTTCACAAGCAGGAAAAAAATGCAGAACTAATGAACAAGACAATCAGAGAGATAAAAAATGGTGGCTTGCCATATAAGACCGGATCTTTCTTGATACTAACTAGAAATATCAGCATATTAAAAGTAAGAGCGTGTTCCAAACCTGATATTAGAATGTTGTTGGGTCAATATGCCCTCTTCTTGAGTCAATGTGCCTCTGAATTTAGCTCGCAGACCATGGATTTAATGAAACATTTTGTAAGTGACCTTGTATAACAGTAATACAATACCATTATGTCCTTACACCTATTTATTTTAAGCCTGGGCAACCCTGCTTGGACTGGTGTAAAGACAGCTTCAGATGATACCAGTCTATGGTAGACCCCAAAAGCCCCTCATTAAAACTAACAAAAATGTTTCAAACAGGAAACAAAAATGGGAAAAATTATAAGGACTTTTCTGAGCGGAATGAATGATAATTTTCCTTTGTGTGTTGACCATGATAGAGCTAGCTGAAATATTTTTTTCACTTGAAAATAAATTTCAGCCATGTTTTTACAAATATCCTTCCTCTTTTTTCAAACAACCCAGATTTCTTCACAGCAGCCTTCTCCAATCTGACTGATAGGAATTCCTGCATAAAGAACTTGTAGCAGTCAGGAGCTTCCAACATCAGATGTCAGTGCTAATATTTTTGGCTACCAGTTCTACTGGTGGTGCCACTGATCTAAAGTATGCAGTCTAATCTGATGGCCCATTGGCAAGGCTACCACAATCTCATGAGCTTGAACAGCACTACCAAAAATGTCTTATTTATCCCACATTTACTAAGACTATATTATCCAGTGTCGTCGTAATAAAAAGGAAGTCTCTGGTCACATTGGCTACTTATAACAGGATTCTCTTGAGACCTCTAATTTAGATTTAATACCATGATGGTAACCAAAATACCTAAATAAATACACGTTTACTCTAACTCTGTCAGGTATTTATATTCCTTCTTCCTGTGGATTAAAGCAAAGTGAAAGGGATTTTTTTTGTGATAGCTATGGGTATTTCTGAAAGTTTCACAACTGAAGAAAATTTGGAATCATGCACAAAAGATTCAAACATCCTTGCCCCCTTTGTCACCATACAGTAACTATGAGAGCCAGGAAAATATAGCCAACTGGCAGCCCACATGAAACAACATTAAATGAATGGGTCCTAGTTAAAAGCCTGGATCCTACACTTACTTAAGTCAATGATGGAGCTCTCATGCACTCCAGGGTAACAGGACTGGGCTTCTAATGTCTAAGCTGCAGTAGTTTTCCTTTAAATCATAAAAAAAAATTGAAGTTTCAAATAGTTTCAGGAAAAACAGATTGTACCCCAATATTGCACATTTCTATGAGATTTGCAGCCAGAGACATATAACTCTTTAGGCAGTTTTAACTTACATTTAATACCAGGATGGTGACTAAAGTACACAAGTCCAACCAACTAGACTTGCTCAGAAGAAATCCTCTTGAAGGGAGATCAGCACTATTTTTGTCCTTTCCAATCTGTTAATACAAGCACTTTGAACAGTAGAAGAGCTTCCTACCATAGCAGACAGTAGTGTGGAAGAAAATAGCTGTTATACCGATAGGACAAATATGTTCAATGGTTAACCTAAATAGCTAGTCAGGACACTGGACAAATGATTGGAAAAGCAAGGACAGAAATTGTCTTCCACAAGCCTTGTAACAACGTAAACTCTTTTGCAGAAACTGTTATCCAAACAGCTTCCTCCTTGCAGTGGGAGAGGGCAGAAGAATTCAGCTATTGCTGTATCACTGGTTCTGATATGTGCTCCACCTATTTTTTCCCTGTACGTGCTGGCCTGCAGAGAATTTGTGATTGAAAAAAGCCAAGGATGCATAATCCATGTACATCGTATTCCCATCTAACATGCCTTGTACTTTGAAACCACACTGAGTTTGATAAGAAATAACAATAAGTCAGTTTCAAGTCAACAGATTTGCTGCTGTTCTTGCAAACATCTTCCGGTGAGCTAGTAAGAAGGAAAAAAATCCAGTCTTATAAACTAAATAGTCTTCTTCCCATGTCATGGCAAATGGAGCTATGAATAAGCATTGGAGAACTGTGCTTCCATGGGGATTTTAATTTTATTAATCAAAAACTTTTAACAGTTTTTTCCTCTGCAACCATTTAATATATTCTGTACATTAAAAATATATTTACAGCAGGAATATAAACCAGCTAGCATTTTAAGATTACTGTACACATATAAATTAGAAAATAAATAAATGATGCAACTTCCCACAGAAGCAGCAATAGCTTATTGAATATATTATATTTTAAGAAACAATAAGACTTGTGAAAAAGTATGTCCCATATAAATGGTTAAAAAAACAACCAGCTATTAGTGAAAGATCCAGTTGTGTTTAATCATTTATATATGGCTAAAACTGAAAAGCTTTATCCCACAGTTCAACTGAACCAATGGAAATCTTTTTATGGACTTCACTGAGCTTTAAATCAGGGTGCTAAATGTAAAGAGGACAAAACCAGTAGAAACACTTTCTAAATTATATTTCGATATATTAATAGAAATGTGAAGTAGAATTAAGCCAATTATAGTATGTGGATGCTAAAGCACAGTAAATCTATACCTTCAGCTTCACAGTGTATCTGGCTAACCAGAACTATGGAAATTATCAAATCCTAGCAAGATAAATGCTTTCTGCACTAATACTACAGTTCTTAATATTCTAGTGCTATAGTTTTATTGATAATTATTAGTTCTGAAAGCTGGTGCTAGAAGTCTTGAAACTCTACAGTGAATGACTTCTTAAACACTTGCTGTATCCATTTTTTAAAGTAATTTTATCTTCTTGAAAGATACCTGATTGACAGAATTGGAGATTTAAATCCTCCATAAGTCCTGTATTTGAGTAAACAAGTTGACGCCAAAGGTGGTGTATAAACTAATGTTACTAATGGCAAAATTTTGTAGTTTTGTTTACAAAATGATAATTCAGGTACACTTTGAAAAGAAACCATGGTAGTATGGGAGAGTTCAAAACAAACAGTGTCATAACAGTTAATGATACATGCAGTTCAATATTTCAAATCCAATTTCCATTCCAAATTATAAACCAATCAAAACAAATATGGTGGTGGTTTTATATTGACATAATTATTGCTTTTTAGCTTGGCCCACAGCAATAAGTAACTTTTAAGGAAATTACAAAATGTATTCATCATAAATCCTTGTATTTTTTGCTTTTAAATGTGATTTTCTGCCATGAAGAACACAAGTGACTACTCACAATACAGAATTTACAAATTCTGGGAAAGCATACTTTAAAATTATAATTTGTCATTATGCCTAGATTGAGTTATTTATGGCATTATAAAATCCTTGAAATCTAACAACATAATCATTTCTTATAAAACAACCTGAATATATGAAGAAAATAATAGGTCAAATGAATAGAACTAATATACTAATATTAACTTAATATCAGGTGCTTAAAAAGTTACAGAAGATTACTTCTAAATTTCAGCCACATGTATGCAGAACACTAGTTATAGCGTTAAACAATTTTATTGAGAATTTCTCACGGTTGGGAATCTCCAGTTTCAACAAAACACCCATCAGATACATCAGATGTAAACAGTGGTAGCTTTTCACTGATTTTATTTTAAGATGGCAATTGTTGAATTTTATTTTTCTGAAAACAGAAAAGCAGCCACTCTAATTTATGATCCTATTTTAACTAGTAGCAGTAGTATTGCTAATATGTGACATTGAGCTACTCAGTCATTTTATTTAAAACAGTGATAATAATTATTTAACCAATCCTGATAGACCTATTTAGCCATAGCATTGGTAAGGGAGACTTTGTTTTATGACTGCAACATGACAATATTATTGTGTGTTGGTTTTAGAATGTGTTATGCTGCACAAATTCTTTTTAAAATCCACGTTCAGACAAGAACATACCAGATTTTTGTATGAAGTACCGTCATTTTTTTATGCAGGAGGTAAAAATAAAAACACTGCAAACATGTAGAAATGCAAATAATTTGAATCTATGAATTAAGTCCTCATGCAAATAAAGGCAGAATATAATAGGTCACAAAATACAGTACTATAAGCCTGAATCCTGTAATAACTTGCATATGTGCTTAACCATATATATTATACACTGAAGCCAAAGGGACTACAGAGAGGGCCCAAAGTAAAGCATACACATCAGTCTTTGTATAATCAAGGCCTAGAGTAATATATTCCTATCTACACATTACTAAATTTGAAAAAGCTATGTGTGAGGTTTCTGATCGTTTCCAGAAGTACCTTTTCTTTGATAGTCTTCCATACATTGTGTATATGTATACATATGTATATATACAAAATTATCACTGTTTTAAACACTTCTGAGAATAAGGCACCCTAGAAATATATGATGTTCAAATACAGTATTTTTGCTACTCACCTGTCTGTTACGTTCATCCATAATCCTTGTAATCTGAATCTTTTTTCTCCCCATAGTCCCTGGGTTTTTTCCTCTCCTTCTTCTTTAAAATTATGTATTTGCCCTTTTCTTTTCTTCCTTTTTCCCGCTTCCTCAAAACAAGTCTCCTTCTTCAGCACTTGAACTACTCAGCTCACAGTCTCCTCCATCCTTTCATGCTAAACACACAAACAAAATCAAATGTTACTATAAAATTGATAACTAGATGAAAGTTACTATAGGGAGTTGATGAAGTGTCCCAATTATAATTTAGTGTACAAGTAAATTATAACAAATATTTACTGCATCTGTAAAGCAAGAAATGCATAGGGAAATATCAGTAATATCATTCAGAAGTTTCTTTTTATGAATAAGCCCACAAATCAAGTTACTTTTCCATCTTTAAAAACTGGGGTTTTGATGGTTCTTCAGATCCTTCATTGTCTCTCATGCTGCTTGGTTTTGTTCCAGCAAAGCAGCACATGTTATAACCACTTGAAGTCTTAAGAAATGGAAAAAAGAATATTAAAAAATGGAAGAACTCATTCCTGGCTGGAAGTGAGTTCTGTCACCTTCTTTACCTCCATAAGTATTTGGGAAAAATGCCTTTTCTAGAAAACTGAGAAAGATCTAGGAATTGGAAACAATACAGCTAATCTAAGCATGGTACATCACTTTTGTCCTCCTAAAAAATAATGACATTTCCCTCTAGTTGCTTTAATTAAATTTAACCTTTTGATGTCAAATTTAAAACCAGATATAGTCCTAGTCCAGCTATTAACTTGTCTCTTCTAGTTTCCTGAGCTGTGTTTTGGGTATAACTTCCTACCTTGCAGGGATCTTACAAGATACAATTTATTATCTTTTTGTGAAATTGCTTCAGAGACGCACTACAGAACTGCAAAATGTTAGCATTTCTTTTTATATAAGATAGGATATCCCTTTGAATACTTCACACACAGAGCTCAAAGTCTGTGTGCCCTGGCAAGCTGCTTACCACAAAAGGAAGAATCAGTAGGTGTTGTCCCTTAATGCAATAGGAGCTCCTTCTCTTGGTGTAAGCCTAAATCCAGTGGGAAAGATGGAGCTCAAAGCTAGTATATAATGTAAATTTGTAAATATAAGACATGATCCTTAACTGTTCAAATCAGTATAGCTTCAGGGAAGTTATATTCATTTACTTGTGATCATCAAAAGGTAGCTAAGAAATCTGGGGGGAAGAAAAAACTGAACAAAAAGTCAACAATTCAAGCCATTAAATCACTAACAAAATTTATAAAACAATGCAATGCTTGTGCCTGGTCTTGTAAGAGAACAAAGCTGCTGCCTAATGAAAATGAAATTAGCTTTTCCTCTTAACAGCTAAGGCCAATAATGTTTCCTCAGATAATTTTCTGGGGATAAGTATTTATATTGTTCTAAAATATCTGATAATAATTATGCATTTATTTGTAATTTTCATAAGAGTGGTGAAAGCAGAGGAGACAGAAATAGTTCACTAGAAGGGAGCTATAAGTATCTCTGTCTCTAAATAGTTGAAGCGTGGTTGAAAAGGCATCAACAAACACCACCAACCCCCCCAAAAAAGCCAAAGAATGGTATATATGTAAAGTTCTTGTATTTGCTACATGTCCCTGAGTAGAATTTTGTTTCTTTTAAGCCCTTCCCAAACTAAGATAGAAACTTTAAAAAAAAAAAGTCTTTTATTGTGTTGGTGCCTTTAACATGATTTGGGATCATTCTGGTTGCTAAAGCAACATATGCTGAAATTAAAGCTTTCCCCTTTGCTTTCCACCCCTTCTAATTTTTCTCCACGTAATGAAGTCATCATAATCACATACCTTTGATCTTACAGTCACCTGTGACACTAGATTAAGATATCACAAGTGAACAATTATGACTTCACTGAATGAAAAAGAAAATTAAGCTTCATGAAGCAGGGTTTTGTTTTAAACAAAAAAAAAGAAAAAAAATAATTCCGATTCTTACACAATAAATGTACAAGCTGCATTAAAGGAAGATGGAATCATGGTTTTGAAAAACATATTTTAAAGCCTTGGTAACTCTGTTTAAAGCTCTTCTCTTGTCTCTTAGTGGGTGAGAGCTTAAATATTTTAACCACTAGCTACAAAATATTTGAACTAAATATGGAATAACTATACTTGAAGATTGTTGTGTTTCTGTACTATTCTTGTCTTTATTTCCCCTTTTTTACTTGTACAGGCTGTTCCACCACTGAACTTGGAGATGCCAGTTTCTATCCCAGTGTCCAACCACAGCAATTTGGTATACAGTAACCCAGTCAACTCACTGGGTAACCCCAACCTTTTGCCACTGGCCCATCCTTCTTTGCAAAGAAATAGCATGTCTCCTGGTGTGACGCATCAGCCTCCAAGTGCAGGTAACACAGGTAGGCTCTGCTCAGTCCCATCCCTTTAAATGTTCTTTTTTATCGTCTGCTTGTGTGCCTTAGGTCACTTTAAACTGTACTCTGAGAAACAAGAACTCATAACAGTCATTTACCAGTCATAAGTGTTTCCAAAAATTGCTGCATTGAAAAATCAAAAGAAAAGCCAAAGAGGTTTCTATTTAGAAAATAATAAAAAAGCAATGATGTTCTAGAAAAAGCTGAATATTGACTAAGATTAAAGGAAATCAATAAAGGATAAAAGGGTAGACAATTTGCTGTTTCATAAAAGGGCAGCTTGCCTACTTAATTCATGCAAGAACTCACTACACCATAAAACTTAAGAGGACAGGGAAGAATGTGTGGCCAATGCAAACAAGTTGAAGCAAGTAAAACAGACCACTTGTTAAATCAGCAGTCTAGTGGCTAAACACAGAATTTCTTATTTATGCATTCACAAGTTCCTTGATAGGTAAATGTTAGTTGAGCTCTGTACTTGAGTGCCTTGTATAGCAAGAGGCTATGCTCTGTACTAGTGATGATGAGGGGTCACCTCTGAACAGGATAAAGGGGGGTTAGGTTCATTCAATCTGTCTGTCTGAAGCAACATCAACACCCTTAAGTATACAGGGTTCAAAGAACCATTTGAGGTCTCCAAGCACGAAGAGAGGGATTAAAAATCCTTGTAGTGAATGTCTATGAAAGTCTGAGAAAATTAAAATAAAAATTTATGCAAATATGTGTTACAGTGTCTGAATTAGGTTCTCTTACAGGAACTTTCAGTGTCTTCTGAGCCTACGTAGAAGCCTTTGCTTTTCAAACTAATACTGAACTAAATATAGTTTTCAAATGAAGGAATACTAGACATAACTTTCCAATATAATTATTTTTTCATATGCTGTGGAAGTATGGAAATAAACTAATGAAATGTTATGTACTGCATATTTTGTTTTTCCTTGAAAGGCAAATATCTTCTATGTGTAGCATTAAACATTACCATTTTATGACTGTGGTCCTGATCTCATGCCTGTTGGAGTCAGAGGAAAACAGAATTGGGTATTGGATCAAGCCATTTGAAGTTAGAGAAAATGTTTTGTGTGTTTGCCTGTTATGTTTTATTGTACTCATTTGAAGTATTTTGTTTCGAGCCCTAGGTGGCTCGATGGGTGGGGACCTCACAACAGGTGCAGGCACCAGTGCAAGTAAAGAGAAAATAATTTGTTTAGCATTGTAATGGAACAAAGGACTTCCTCCAAAGGCTGAGTCCTAAAATAGCTCCATATTGGAGGTGGGATATTAGAAAGTACTGAGCATTGGCTTAGTTCCCTCAACTGGAAGGGTGGGAAGTATTATCTGTGCTTCTCAGTAGGAAGAGACTGGTGTTCAGCACTGTTGAAAATCTTGCACTTCGCCTAATTCCATGTATACAAATGTCTGATTTCCTTTATATTAGCCTTTCCATAAAAACTTTTGGATGTATTATATAGCCCTGTTCAGTCAAAACTCCTAACGAGTCCAGTGGCTGAAATCCTGATCCTTTTGAAGTCAAAGATAGTTTTTCCATTGACTTTAGTGGAATCAGAGTTTGATTTTATGAATTTAAGCTTAAGTAAAGATTGCAACATTGAGTCCCTCATTAGACTTCCATCTACCAAGCAGATTTCATTTCAAGCCTGTGCTTAAGACTATTGCTAGTCAGCTGTTAGCAGTAATTAACTTAAGCTTAGTTTTAAGCATTTACTTAAGTGCTTTGGGACCCAACAGGGGAAGGATTTTCAAAATACACAGAGCAAAAGATTAGCCCCTTTAGTCCTATTCCCTTAGAACTAATGAGAACTGTATTTGTTAAGGCCTGTGTTATCACAGAATCATTTAGGTTGGAAGGGACCTCTGGGGGTCATCTTGTCCAACCCCTCTGCTCAAGCTGGCCACCTAGAGCTGGTTGCTCAGGACTGTGTCCAGTCAACTTTTGAATATCTCCAAGGAGGGAGACTCCACAACCTCCCTGGGCAACCTGTTCCAGTACTCAGTCACCCTCACAATAAAAAAGTGTTTTCTTGTGTTCAGATGGAATTTCCTGTGTTTTAATTTGTGCCTGTTGCTTCTTGTCCTGTCAGTGAGCACTACTGAGAAGAGTCTGGCTCCCTCTTCTTCATTCCTTCCCATCGGGTATTTATATACATTGATAAGATTCCCATCAAGCCTTCTCTTCTCCAGGCTGAACAGTCCCAGCTCTCTCAGCCTTTCCTCATAGGAGAAATACTCCAGTCCTTTCATCATCATCGTGGCCCTTCTCTGGACTCTCTCCAGTATGTCCAGGTCTCTCTTGTATGGGGGAGCCCAGAACTGGACACAGGACTCCAGGTGTGGCCTCACCAGCACTGAGTAGAGGGAAAAGAGCACCTCCCTCCACATGCTGGCAATACTTTGCCTAATGCAGCCCAGGATACCATTAGCCTTCTTTGCAGCCAGGACACATTGCTGGCTCATGTTCAACTTGGTGTCCACCTGGACCCCCAGGTCCTTTTCTGCAAAGCTGCTTTCCAGCTGGGTGGCCCCCAGCATATATTGCTGCATGGGGTTGTTCCTCCTCAGGGGCAGGACTTTGCACTTCCCCTTGTTGAGATGCATGAGGTTCCTGTCAGCCCATTTCTCCAGCCTGTTGAGGTCCCTCTGCATGGCAGCACAACCCTCTGGCTTATCAGCCACTCCTCCCAGTTTTGTGTCATCAGTAAACTTGCTGAGGGTACACTCTGTCCAAGTATCCAGGCCATTAATGAAGATGTTGAACAGGACTGGACCCAGTATCAACCCCTGGGGTACACTGCTAGTGACTGGCCTCCAACTGGACTTTGTGCCACCCTCTGGGCCCAGTCATTCAGCCAGTTTTCCATCCACTTCACTGTCCACAAATCTAGCCTATACTTTGTCATCTGGTCTGTGATGATGTTATGGGTGACAGCATCAAAGGCTTTACTAAAGTTGAGTTAAACAACATCCACTGCTCTCCTCTCATCCACCAAGCTAGTCACCCTATTGTAGTAGGCTTTCAGGTTGGTCAAGCATGATTCCCTAAATCCATGCAGACTACTCCCAATCACCTTCTTGTCCTTCATGTGTTTCCTGCTTCCTGCTTTCCAGGAGGATTTTCTCCATCACCTTCTCAGGGACTGAGGTAAGGCTGATGGCCTGTACTTCCCTGAATCTTCCTTCTTGCCCTTCTTGAAGATAGGAGTGACATTTAATCTCTTCCAGTCTTCAGGAACCTCTCCCAATCACCATGGTTGTTCAAAGATAATCGAGAGTGGCCTCACAATGACATCGGCCAGTTCCCTCAGCACTCGTGGGTTCAACCTGTCAGGCCTCACAGACTTATATAAATCCAGTCTGTTTAAGTGCTCCCTAACCTGGTCCTCCTCCACTGAGGGTAAGTCTTACTTGCTCCAGACTTTCACTCAGATCTCAGGGGCCTGGGATTCCTGAAAGCCAGTTTTACTTGTAAAGACTGAGGCAAAGAAGTCATCAAGTACCACGAACTATTGAGTACCTTGCTTTTTATCAAAGCAATGTTGTCGAAGTAATCCCCTTTGCTCGGTAAACTCAGTGGTTTGTTAGCAAGGTCAGCAATGTTACATTATTACAAATACAGATTACAAATTACAATGGCACGATTAATGTTTCAGTTTCAGAAGTGAACACGTTTGAAGAAAATAAGCTCAGTAGGAAAACATGGAGCACATCCAATTTTACTAGGTTAACTGGTCTCAGAAAGAACTGTATAGAAAAACAATTGGAAGATCCACTTTGTGCACTAAGGTTGATATATATGCTGATTCTGACACTGTCATTAAATTACTTCCTCGATAAATTGCTCCTTTCTTTCTTGGCTCTTCTTCAAGTCTAGGAGTTGATGTCTTAAGGAAAGTACCTACTAGTGGGAGATTCGTGATAAAGCAATAACAACATGTCCTGGTTTTGGCTGGGATGATAGAGTTAATTTTCTTCCTAGTAGCTGATGTAGTGCTATGTTTTGGATTTCAGCTTCCCATACTCTGCCAGCAAGGAGGTGCACAAGAAGCTGGGAGGGAGCACAGCCAGGACAGCTGACCCAGACTGGCCAAAGGGCTATTCCATACCGTATGATGTCATGCTCAGTACATAAGCTGGGGGGAGTTGGCTGGGGGGCAGCGATCACTGCTTGGGGAATGGCTGGCATCAGTCGGCAGGTGGTGAGCGTTTGCATCATTTGTTTTTCCTGGGTTTTGTTCCTCTCTCTTTCTCTTGTTGTTTTTCTTTTCATTACATTTTTTATTATTATTTGTTGTTATTATTATTATTATATTTTTTTTCAATTATTAAACTGTTCTTATCGCAACCCATGAGTTTTCTCATTTTTGCTCTTCAGATTCTCTCCCCCATCCCACCGGAGGGGGGGGTGAGTGAGTGGTTGTGTGGCGCTTGGTTGCCAACTGGGGCTAAACCACGACAGTCCTTTTTGGCGCCCAACATGGGGCTCGAAGGGTTTGAGATAATAACAGGTTAACCAGAGTGTATTAAGGAATTTATATCTGTTAACAGTCGCCGGTCATAATATTGATTCATCTGTTCTTGATATTAGTTTATCTGATCTGCACGATGCTCTTTTTTTTTGCTGTATGTGTTAAAGACTGGTGTTAGTTTTTGCAGTTTGCTGTGCTCTGCCGTGATTAGTGATGTTTTGCCTGGGAGATTCGTTATTAAAACACTGACCTTGAGCTTAATGTGGTATTTGGGTTCTGTAGTGAAGCCATTACTGTACTTCGGGTGCCACCTCATGGAGACAATTAGCATTTATATCTCTTCCTCTGAGAGATTTTTTATGGAGGAAATATAGAATGGCACCTTCATTGCTTTCTTCTATGATGTTTCCTCCTTCATTGCAACAACTTTTCAGTATCTTGAACATCCTTGGATAGTTAAGATGCTTCTATTGGTATGTCTTGGGAATATTGTTTCGGTTTTGTCTAAAGTTAATAAGCAGTTTAAGAATATCATCCAGAGATCTGCCCCAAGGCTGGATAATTATGAGTGGCAGGGTTTGTGGGAGAGCATGGGCAAATGCCTTAGACGGTGGGCCCCTCCAGTATTTTGGAACTTCACCCCTGAACAAGTGCAGAATCCTGAAAAATTAGTAGAACATTTGGAAAAAGTATGCTGTCACCCTGGCAATTCTAGGGAGATACAAATCACTGCAATGTGCTGGGGCCTGCCCCATGCCTACTGAGCCCTATTCAACACTATTTAGTACCCTCAAGGGGAATCTCTGGATCTGATGACAAAATGACAGGCACTGTGACTATGCCAGCCCTGGCGACAGGCAATGCAGCTACTCCAACCCGCACAACAGGTATTGCAGCTGAACCAGAGAACCAACCTGTGCTGGTATCAGTCACCGCTATACAAAAGAAGAAATATCGGAAGTGGAAGTCAGCTTGTTTAGTAAGGAATGAAGAAACTTCTTCTAAGAGGGAGCAGGAAGAAGTAGACGAGGCAGACCACTCCGAAGCAGGACCATCATGAGAACAGGAGGAGGAAGAGAGGCGGCCACTGCTCGGGGAGGAGGAAGAGGAAGAACTCATTAACGAGGCAGTAACAACCTGATCCCTATCCCTGAGTGAGCTGTAATATATGCAAAAAGATTTCAGTCATCATCCAGGTGAGTACGTTGTCACCTGGCTGCTCTGATGCTGGGGTAACGGGGTCAGTAGCCTGGAATTAGAAGGTAGGGAAGCCAAGAAGCTGGGATCCCTTTCTAGGGAAGGGGGCATTGACAAAGCAATTGGAAAAGGGGCACAGGCCCTCAGCCTCTGGAGGCAACTCCTGTCAGGTGTGAAGGAAAGGTATCCCTTCAAGGAAGATGTTATATGTCACCCAGGCAAATGGACCACCATGCAGAGAGGTATCCAGTACCTGAGGGAATTAGCCATGCTGGAGGTGATTTATGGTGACCTGAACAACGAGCAGTTACCCAAAGATCCAGATGAAGTGAAGTGCACACGACCCTGTGTGGCGGAAGTTTGTATGGATGCACCATCAGTGCATGCAAACTCATTGGCAGTAATGACCTAGAAAGATGGAGAGGGACAGATGGTGGATGAAATGGCTGGCCAACTCTGGCAGTACGAAGAAAGTCTCTCTTCCTCCCTTGTCTCGGCTGTGGAGAAACAGGTCCAGCCACTCAAAGAGGATAGGTCCTACTCCCCACCTGTACAAACCAGTATCTCAGCCATTAGGAATAAGCATCCCTCTGTTCAAGAGAGAAGATATAGTAAATACACACCACGGGCCACCCTGTGGTTTTACCTGCGTGACCGTGGAGAGGACATGAGGAAGTGGGATGGAAAACCTACCTCGACCCTAGAGGCACGAGTACGTGAGTTGCAAGGAAAAACAATCACAAAAGGTGGTTCTCCCAGGAAAATTGCTGCTCCAGTTTCCAGGGAGCAGTTCCCCAGACAGGGTAGAAGGGCTGATTTTGCTTCCAGTCTTAATAAAGGGACTTTTGATTTGCATTTACAAGAAATGAGTAATAAATACTATGACCAGGACTAGAGGGGCCCTGCCTCCAGCCAGGTGGAGGAAAGGGACAGCCGGGTGTACTGGACTGTGTGGATTCGATGGCCTGGCACATCAGACCCACAGGAGTAGAAGGCTCTAGTGGACACTGGTGCACCGTGTACCCTAATGCCAGAGGGGCAGAACCCATCTGTATTTCTGGAGTGACAGGGAGATCCCAGCAGCTAACTGTATTGGAGGCTGAAGTGAGCCTAACTGGGAATGAGTGGCAAAAGCACTACATTGTGACTGGCCCAGAGGCTCCATGCATCCTTGGCACAGACGACCTCAGGAGAGGGTATTTCAAGGACCCAAAAGGGTACCGGTGGGCTTTTGGTATAGCTGCCTCGGAGATGGAGGAAATGAAACAGCTGTCCACCTTGCCTGGGCTGTCAAAGGACCCTTCTGTTGCAGGGTTGCCAATGGTCGAAGAACAACAGGTGCCAATTGCTACCACAACGGTGCACCAGCGGCAATATCACACCAACCGAGATTCCCCGATTCCCATCCATAAGCTAATTCATCGACTGGAGAGCCAAGGAGTGGTCAGCAAGACTCACTCACCCTTTAACAGTCCCATATGGCCAGTGTGAAAGCCTAATGGAGAGTGGAGACTAACAGTAGACTATCGGGGCCTCAATGAAGTCACGCCGCCTCTGAGTGCTGCTGTGCCAGACATGCTAGAACTTCAATATGAATTGGAGTCAAAGGCAGCCAAGTGGTATGCCAAAACTGATATCGCTAATGCCTTTTTCCCAATCCCTTTGTCGACAGAGTGTAGGCCACAGTTTGCTTTCACTTGGAGGGGGGTCCAGTACACCTGGAATCGACTGCCCTAGGGGTGGAAACACAGCCCTACCATTTGCCATGGACTGATCCAGACTGCACTGGAACAGGGTGGGGCTCCAGAACACCTGCAATACATTGATGATATCATCGTATGGGGCAACACAGCAGAAGAGATTTTTGAGAAAGGAAAGAAAATGGTCCAAATCCTGCTGAAAGCCAGTTTTGCCAAATGGGACCCTGAGCAATTGCAAGCCTTTGAACAAATTAAACAGGAGATAGTCCATGCAGTAGCCCTTGGGCCACTCCGGGCAGGGCAAGATGTAAAAAATGTGCTCTACACTGCAACCGGGAAGAATGGCCCTACCTGGAGCCTCTGGCAGAAAGCAGCGGGGGAGACTCGAGGTCAACCCTTAGGATTTTGGAGTTGGGGATACAGAGGATCTGAGGCCCGCTATACTCCAACTGAAAAAGAGATATTGGCAGCATATGAAGGGGTTCGAGCTGCTTCAGAAGTGGTTGGTACTGAAGCACAGCTCCTCCTGGCACCCTGACTGCCGATGCTGGGCTGGATGTTCAAAGGGAGGGTCGCCTGTACACATCATGCAACTGATGCTACATGGAGTAAGTGGGTCGCACTGATCACACAATGGGCTTGAACAGGAAACCCCAGTCGCCCAGGAATCTTGGAAGTGATCATGGACTGGCCAGAAGGCAAAGATTTCAGAATATCGCCAGAGGAGGAGGTGACGCGTGCCAAGGAGGCCCCACTGTATAATAAACTGCCAGAAAATGAGAAGCAATATGCCCTGTTCCCTGATGGGTCCTGTCGTCTTGTGGGGAAACATCGGAGGTGGAAGGCTGCTGTATGGAATCCTGTACGATAAGTCGCAGAAACTGCTGAAGGAGAAGGTGAATCGAGTCAGTTTGCAGAGGTGAAAGCCATCCAGCTGGCTTTAGATATTGCTGACTGAGAAAAGTGGCCATTACTTTATCTGTATACCGACTCATGGATGGTGGCAAATGCCCTGTGGGGGTGGTTACAGCAATGGAAGCAGAGCAACTGACAGCGCAGAAGCAAACCCATCTGGGCTGCCGCATTGTGGCAAGATATTGCCGCCCGGGTAGAGAACCTGGTTGTAGAAGTACGTCATGTAGATGCTCACGTACCTAAGAGTCAGGCCACTGAAGAATATCAAAACAATCAGCAGGTGGATCAGGCTGCTAAGATTGAAGTGGCTCAGGTGGATCTGGACTGGCAACATGAGGGTGGATTGTTTATAGCTTGGTGGGCCCATGACACCTCAGGCCACCAAGGAAGAGATGCAACATATAGATGGGCTCGTGATCGAGGGGTGGACTTGACCATGGACACTATTGCACAGGTTATCCATGAATGTGAAACATGCGCTGCAATCAAGCCAGCCAAGCGGTTCAAGCCTCTCTGGTATGGAGGACGATGGCTGAAATATAAATATGGGGAGGCCTGGCAGATTGATTATATCACACTCCCACAAACACGCCAAGGCAAGCGCCATGTGCTTACAATGGTGGAAGCAACCACCGGATGGCTGGAAACATATCCCATGCCCCATGCCACCGCCCGGAACACTATCCTGGGCCTTGAAAAGCAAGTCTTATGGGGACAAGGCACCCCAGAAAGAATTGAGTCAGACAACGGAACTCATTTCCGAAACAGCCTCATAGACACCTGGGCCAAAGGGCATGGCATTGAGTGGGTATATGACATCCCCTATTGTAGTAAAGATAAGGGCTGGCGACCGGAAGATCACGTGCTGTACGGAAAGAGTTAAGGGTCGACCCTCCCTTGTCTCCGCCCCTTATAACATGACACACCTACTGCTGGGGGTATAAAGCCCGGGTCGGCTGGAGATCTAGTGGGATAACCTTGATGTGTAGTGTTTGCTACACAGTGGTGACCCCGACGTGATCAGGCAACAGCGATGGAGCTCGCGGAACTCATAAAGGTACTAAAGTCGGTAACGACAAGGGTGCTCAAGCGGGGGTTTGCGGCAAGGCGGCGCCGACCTGCTGCACGTGGTGTGCTGATGGGGCAGGAATCTCCTGGGAACGAAAAGCCAACAAGTTTAGTTTCAGAGGGGACCCAGGCTGGCTGGGAAGGAGTGGCCTGTGGGACACAGACGGAACCGTTGTTACTGGGGGCTGAGCCAACGGAGGAAGGGGAGGTGCAGGGAGACTATGGTGCAGCGGGAACAAAGGAGTCGGGAAAGGTGTTCCCGATACAAGTGGGGAGTTTAGAGCGGCCGCCCACGGAACCTTCGGCACCTCCTGCACCGGTGGATCTACCACTTCCTCAATACCCCTGGGGCGAGTTGCAACAATGTGTGGAAAGGGAGCTGACTGATAGGTTGCTGGATTGGGTCCCGGGGGCTGATGTGGGATCCCAGCAGTATCGTGAACTACGTGAAGGAAGATGGCGGGAAGGAGAAAAAGAAGGCAAAACACCTGAGGACGCCCCATTGTATCCCAGTGATCGACGAGTGCTGGACACACAGAGAGCGGAGCGCAGGACATCGAGGGGGTGGTAGGGCTCCCCCGGCACTGTCAGTGATACCTGAGCCACCAGAGGGAACCCCTATCCCTAGGGCAATGGGAAATCAAACTGGTATTCCCTCACAGTGGAGGGAGCCTGTACACGATTACCCCATGAGCTCTGATAGCAGTGAGGGCGAAGGGGGTGACGAGGGATCCTCGATTGTTGCTCATCCGCCCCCGCTTCCGAGACGGACTAACGAGGTTTCAAGGGAACTCGAGGCATTGATCAGCCGATTGAGAGGGGTGGTGGCAAATGCGGAAAGTCTTATGCCAGGGGGAATGCCGAAAGAGAGGGCAAACGGGACAGATTGGCAGATGATTGCAAAAAATTGTGTCTTGGAAGGAGTGCGATTCCAGGCCCCTCCGATTCAAGCATTTCCTATCCGAGCAGCCCCAGGTGGAGGATATGAGTGGCAACCGTTAGATGCAAAGTTGGTGAAAGAATTGGTCACAACGGTGAAAAGTCATGGATTAAATTCCCCAGAGACCCAAGTCCTATTAGACTGTGTTTTTGCAACGCCGCTTGCACCTTTTGATATCATTCAGTTGATGCGGGCCGTATTGACCCCCTCGATGATGGTATTGTTTAGGGAGGAGTGGAGGAATCGGTGCACCCAAGTTGTTATTGAGGCGCAACAGGCCAACCATCCCATGGCAGGAGTGACTTTAGAGCAGCTGATGGGTGAAGGGCAGTTCGCAACTCCTCAGGCACAGGCTCAGCGAATGCGGGGGCGCGATTTTGCTGCATCTTCGAAAGCTGCCCAGGAAGCAATACGCATCATCGCATCTCTTGATAAAAGGGAGCCTCCATGGGTCCAAATACGGCAATCGTTAAGTGAGCCCTTCACAAAGTTTTTAGACCGGCTGCAAGCGGCGCTCCAGGTTGCTCGACTTCCTGAGCAGGCTAAGGAGGCAATATTGCTTGACTGTGCACGTACGCAAGCAAACCCACAAACTGCAGTGTTGCTAAGACAGTTACCCATAGGGACCACGCTTTCACAGATGATTCGTTATGTGCTGGAACAGGAACAGGCGCAAAGTATGCAACCGGTAGTGGCCGCAGTCCATGCGGCCTGCTGCGGCGCACGACTTATGTGCCATAGGTGTGGGGGGCAAGGACACATGGCGCGACAATGCCCTTCAAAAATAAACACCCCCGGAACAGGGGAAGGAAAGAGAGACCTACGATGCTGGCGCTGTGGGCGACTAGGCCACAGAGCTCGACAGTGCAAATCGGGGAGTCAGCAAAGGAGACCGGGCTGGGGAAACGAGAAGAGGGGATGGCTGAGGGCCGTGCCATCCCCACCTGCCCCAGTGATCAGCTCAGCAGGCCCGACGACAGCAGCGCAATGTATGGCACAGGGAGTCTCTCCTTCCCCGGGACCAGCACAGTCGCCTGCGGTCCCAATGATGCAATATCCAACTCAGCTGCCTTGGGGAGATGGGAGCGCGCAATAGAGGAGGCTGGGGATAGAGCCTCGCCGTATGTGGCACTCACCCTAAACATGACCACACGACCAGAAGTAGATATTATAGTTACCCCATGGCTCCCAGCGTTGGGGGGAACACCACGCCTCGTGTTAAGAGCCCTTTTAGATACAGGAGCGGATGTTACAGTAATCCCATCACATCTATGGCCAGATGATTGGCCACTCAAACCGAGAGGTTCGCTGCAAGGCGTGGGAGGCATGCAGACCTCGCATCAAAGCAGGAACCCAATGCAAATTATGTTGAAGGATCCGGAATCTGGACAAGCTAGGGTAGCATGGTGTAACCCTGTCATTGCTGAGTTACCCATTGTCATCTTGGGACGATGTTGCTTGCAGAAGATGAATATAGTGCTGCGTACAAATTTATCATAATGGCCACTGCCTGTGTCCGCCCATTAAAACTCACCTGGTTGACAGATAAACCAGTGTGGGTAGAGCAGTGGCCATTGACAGAGGAAAAGAGGGCGGCTGTTCGACAATTGGTACAACGAGAACTTGACGCAGGACACATCGAACCCTCTACAAGTCCCTGGAACACCCCCATTTTCGTGATAAAGAAAAAATCGGGAGCGTGGCGACTGCTACATGATCTACGCGCAGTTAATGCATGTATACAAGACATGGGTCCGCTACAAGCGGGCCTCCCTTCTCCGGCCATGATTCCACCTGACTATCAAATAGTGGTTATAGATATTAGAGATTGCTTTTTTAGTGTTCCCTTGCATGAAGAAGATAGAGTACGCTTTGCCTTTACTGTTCCTGAGCCTAACAATCAACACCCGTGCGCCAGATATCAATGGAAGGTGTTACCCCAGGGCATGAAAAACTCACCAGTCTTGTGTCAAATTGCTGTAGCTGCTGCGATACGCCCTATTCGAGAAAATTTCCCTACGGTCATCATTTTCCATTACATGGATGACGTGTTACTGGCGTCCAACCAAGAGGAGTTACTGGAAAAGGCGCGCGTGCAGCTGATAGTCAGTTTGGAGCGACATGGGTTACACATTGAGCCTCGGAAAACACAGGTAGGGCGTGCAGTAAAGTATTTAGGTACTCAACTGAGGCCACGAAGCGTGACAGCACAATCATTTGAAATTCGGACTACAGTGACAACACTCCATGAGGCACAAAAATTAATTGGACAACTATTGTGGCTTAGAAACTTTATTCCAATATCTGAGGCAGAAATGACTACCTTATATCAACTCCTGAAAGGAGGAGATTCCCCCCTAGCTCCAAGGACTCTTTCAAGAAACCATCAGGAGATTCTTAGGACAATTATGGAGCGAGCCCAGCATTGGGGTCTCGCTCGATTTACACCTGAACAACCAGTCACTGCCCTGATTTACATGACCGATACCGCTGGCCATGGTTTACTAATTCAAAATAATGGTGAAAAAGGCTGGCCTTTTGCTTGGTTGTATCAAGGCAAACCAAAGACGGCTTTAATTTCTTGGCCAACATTATTATCCCAGCTTATTCTCCGCTGTCGGAGGCAAACTCAACACTTAACAGGGAAGGACCCGGAGGTCATCGCATTGCCCTGTTCTTTGGCACAGTGGGAGTTGGTACTTCCACAAGTGGGGCTCCTGCAAGCGGCGATAGCTGAATTTACGGGTCGTATTGAAGGTCTAAGACCACACCCCTGTGGGGAGATAATCCAGGTACTCCATTTTTTGCCAGCTAGTGCCATAGTTGAACAACCCACCGGAGGCCGCACGGTTTTTACCGACGCGTCATCGATTACTGGGAAAGCTGTCGTTACATGGCAGGAGGATGGTCAGTGGACCCACATTAGTTATCAAGATCAAGGGCAATCCGTGCAGTATCTTGAGGCCAAGGCGGTATGGATGGCTCTCACTCAATGGCCCGAAGAGGCCTTGGATCTAATCACAGACTCTTGCTATGTATATAAGTTACTGAAGAAGTGCCGATGGGCACTTGGGGCAACGTCAGAGATTGCCGGAATGTTGCTCACCGCACTGCAAATGAGAACCGCTCCTGTCTGTCCTATCCATGTTAATAGTCATAGTTCCATACCGAGTTTTCTTTCTGCTGGGAATGAAATAGCGGACAGCTTAGCAAAGAGCGTACTGGCGGTTGAAGAAACTTCTAACCTAAGGCGAGCTTTCCGCCTGCATGAGCTCCTCCACTGTGGAGCTCGCGGTTTAGCTAGGCTCGCTGGCATTACGTTGCAAGATGCTCGCTCTGTGATTGCTGCTTGTCCTGTGTGTTCCAAAGGTCCCCTCTGGGAGGCAGGGGTAAACCCTCGAGGGTTGCAGCCCAACCAAATATGGCAGTCTGATGTTACGATTTATGAACCCTTTAATCCACGTAAGTATCTGCATGTCACAGTTGATACCTGCAGTGGAGTTATTTTAGCGACTATGCATGCTAAACAAAATGCTCTCTCAGTTATTTTACATTGGCAGGACTGTATGGCGCAACTTGGCATCCCACAAAAAATTAAAACAGATAATGGAGCGGCATATGTCAGCAAGAAGACAAAGGACTTTTGCGCGCGCTGGGATATTCAGTTGAGTCATGGCATTCCCTATAACAGTACGGGCCAAAGCATTGTAGAACGCGCGCACCGCACATTAAAAGAGTTACTCGACCGACTTAGGGAGGGGGAAAAGATAAGCCCAGGAACAGGGGTTCCCCCTCCCCTTGACCCTCCCTTATTTCGGGCACAGCGTCTGTTGACGACGGCACTAATTACCTTAAATCATACCATTCGAGGGAACACCTATAAAACCCAGACTGCAACCCAGGCACATTTCCGGCTCGATGAGAACGAAGGGCCTTACCCTTTGGTTCAAGTACGGGACCTGCAAACCCGTGAATGGGGGGGCCCTTATTCCCTCCGTTGCTTGGGACGTGGGTATGCGTGTGTGCAAACCGAGAAAGGGACGCTAGAATGGGTGCCCAGTCGAAATATTCGACCGTATAGACATTAATCAATCTATTGAGTCTTATCTTGACAGGTTACCATTTCCCTATGCATCCTGATGGTGTGGGGGAGTAATGAGGGAGCCGCGACGAACTACTGGCTGGACTGGGCAAAATCTATGAACGTAACGGATGCGTGTCTGTATAAGTCTTACCATATATCGATTATTTTACACGCAGCTTCCCCAGCAAGATCCAGAACTACTGGAGCTAAGGGAGGGGGAAATGTAGTAAAGATAAGGGCTGGCGACCGGAAGATCACGTGCTGTACGGAAAGAGTTAAGGGTCGACCCTCCCTTGTCTCCGCCCCTTATAACATGACACACCTACTGCTGGGGGTATAAAGCCCGGGTCGGCTGGAGATCTAGTGGGATAACCTTGATATGTAGTGTTTGCTACACCCTATCACGCACCAGCCTCTGGGAAAATCGAACGATACAATGGACTGTTAAAGACTACACTAAAAGCAATGGATAGTGGGACATTCAAACAATGGAATACACATTTAGCAAAGGCCACCTGCTTAGTCAACACTAGGGGATCTGCCAATCAAGCTGGCCCTGACCAATCAAGACTTTTACATACTGTAGAAGGGGATAAAGTCCCTGTAGTGCACATAAAAAATATGCTGGGGAAGACAGTCTGGGTTACTCCTGCCTCAGGTAAAGGCAAACCCATTCGTGGGATTGCTTTTGCTCAAGGACCTGGCTGCACTTGGTGGGTGATGCAGGAGGATGGGGAAGCCCAATGTGTACCTCAAGGGGATTTGATTTTGGGTGAGAATAGCCATGAACTGAATTGTATGATGATGTTAATTGCCATATAATACTGTACATCATCACTTCTATGGTGACTATATGCCATATCAACAGTATTCCAGTAAGAATCACCCAGATGAATGAAGAATGAACTTTGAGGAAACCAAGCAAAGTGCAGCAGTGATGGAACCAGAACTGGCTTCAGCATGCAACAATCCAACACCACACACCATCTCTTCTGCCCTGAAAGACTGTTATGACAGATGGAGCCCAAAGTCTTGGACTGAAGGAACTCAACGGACATTTTAGAGGGATGGACTATGGACTAAGGGAATGTGTGTATATCAGATGTGTATATCTGTGTGTGTATATCAAAAGACAGGAAAAGTTGAGGTGATTAATTGGAATGTATTGGAAAGGGCAGGACATGAGCATGACGTAGATGATATGGAATAAGGGGTGGATACTGTCCTGGCTATTCCATACCATATGACATCATGCTCAGTATATAAACTGGGGGGAGTTGGCTGGGGGGCAGTGATAGCTGCTTGAGGACTGGCTGGGCATCAGTCAGCAGGTAATGAGCGGTTGTGTTGTGGTTTAACCCGGCAGGCAGCTAAACACCACACAGCCATTCGCTTGCTCACTCCCTGCCCCCAGTGGGATGGGGGAGAGAATGAGGAAAAGAAAGAAAAAAATAAGTAAAATTCATGGATTGAGATAAGGACAGTTTAATAGGACAGAAAAGGAACGGAAAATAATAATAATAATATACAAAATAAGTGATGCACAATGCAGTTGCTCATCACCCGCTGACTGATGCCCAGCCAGTTCCTGAGCAGCGGTCCCCCCCACAGCCAACTCTCCCCAGTTTATATATTGAGCATAACGTCATATGGTATGGAATAGCCCTTTGGCTAGTCTGGGTCAGCTGTCCTGGCTATGCCCCCTCCCAGCTTCTTGTGGACCTGGCAGGGCATGAGAAGCTGAAAAGTCCTTGACTAGTGTAAGCACTACTTAGCAACAACTAAAACATCAGTGTGTTATCAACATTATTCTCATCCTAAATCCAAAACACAGCACTATACCAGCTACTAGGAAGAAAATTAACTCTAGCCCAGCTGAAACCAGGACAGGTTACATCACTTGTTTTTCCTGGGTTTTGTTCCTCTCTCTCTCTGTCTTGTTGTTTTCCTTTTCATTACTATTATTATTATTATATTTCAGTTATTAAACTGTACTTATCTCAGCCCACGATTTTTCTTACTTTTGCTCTTCAGATTCTCTCCCTCATCCCACCGGGAGGAGAGGAGCATGAGTGAGTGGCTGTGTGGTGCTTGGTTGCCGACTGGGGTTAAATCACGACACAACACTAGAACTTGTTTGGCAGCTCTAATATATAGTATGAAGGAAATTATCTATCTTACAATACCTGAAATTCATGTCTGTGTAGGCAGTCAACATAGGCCTTTCCAAAATGAAGTCCTATTTCTGCCCTAGACAACTGATCTGTTTTATAGAGCTAATTCAGACTCTTTTCGTACAGGTAAATATCACATCAGCAAACCTTTGAGAATGGATTTGAAAGGATGGAGGCTACTGTCGATCTAAAAGTAAAAAAATCTCACAATGACTTTGTGTGTTTTATGCAAAGGTTTGATGTGTGTATTTTCAGCTAACTCGTGGCCTCTTATCCATAAAGAGGTCCATGTAAGCTCATTCTGAGTAGACCTCGATGGAAATATGTGAAAATTTGGCCTTTATTAGGCTTCCATCAGTTGTGTAAGTGTTGGCTTAGTAATTTATTTAGTTATTCTCTGTCTCATCATCTCTCTAATTGTCAGTGTCTCAGTATTTGGATTTATAAAAAGACAACTTGGAAGGATTGAAAGTAAGAAAGCCCTAAGTTCACATGCAATGTACAACTGAGTCATCCAAACTGTGATTCTTTGTAAGTAGGATTTTAAAGACAGTCATGGCTGACTTTTTTCCTTTATGACAAGAAATTACAAATATTCTTCTAGAATAACTTGGATTCTTTGGATAAAATTCTTTTCCTAGTGAAGTCTGTAGAAATTGTATGCTTTACTTCAGTGAGACAGGGATTTCACTCTTTATTTTGTCTGTGCATTCTTGCTCATTAGGACACCACACTGTCTTATGTTGTATACTGCAATTCATATTCTTGTTCATATTCAGAAAATATAAAAAAGCATTGCATATCAGCAGACATCTGGATTTCATGCCTACCCCGAGTCCTGAAAGAGATAGTTAATGCTTTCTGAATCTGGAATGCAGCAATGACTTTGCTCTGGGAAGGATAGCAAGAAATGCTATTAACCTCTTGAAACTGGGATTGCAGCCACACACAGAAGCTCCTGGCAGTATTGAGTTAATGTGACCTCTGCTCTTTAACTTATAATATGATACCTTAATTAAGATATTCAAGCCACAGATTCCAGTTTTCTAAATCTCTTGCAAGCTGATTTTTCCCTTGAAAACAGTTGAAACAGTCTCCCAGACAAAAAAAACCAGAGGAGACAGGGCAGGGTTAGTTACTGGTCTTTTCTTTGCATCTGCTTAAATTTCAGAACAAATCTAAGTAGTATTACCTAGGTGCAAAACACTCTCCTTTTGCCTGTATATAGGATATAGACATGATATAGACAGGTTAGAAATATAAGGACGTATGATTTATGTTTAAAATATGTAGTTTTAAAGTTTTTCTGATACTGAATATTAAACTGCATTCTTAATTTTTCAATAATTGTGCATTTAACAAAAATAGACAATTTAACATGTAGCTACTTATTGCTGTTTATGAAAACAAGATGTTAACAGTGTCGTGGTTTAACCCCAGCCAGCAACTATGAACCACACAGCCGTTCACTCACTCCCCCCCAGTGGGGTGGGGGAGAGAATTGGAAGGGTGAAAGTCAGACAACTCCTGGGTTGAGATAAGAACAGTTTAATAATTGAAGTAAAATAAAATAGAATGATAGTAGTAGTGGTAGTAATAATAATAATAATAATATAATACAATAATAATGTACCAAGCAAGTGATATACGACACAATTGCTCACCACCCCCTGACTGATGCCCAGCCTGTTCCCGAGCAGCAATCCCTTCCCCCCCGGCCAACTCGCCCCAGTTATATACTGAGCATGACGTCATATGGTGTGGAATAGCCCTGTGGCCAATGTGGGTCAGGCCCCCTGGCTGTGCCCCCTCCCAGCTTCTTGTACGCCATGCAGAGCATGGGAAGCTGAAAAGTCCTTGACTGGTGTAAGCACTACTTAGCAACAACTAAAACATCAGTGTGTTATCAACATTATTCTCATACTAAATCCAAAACACAGCACTATACCAGCTACTAAGAAGAAAATTAACTCTGTCCCAGCTGAAACCAGGACAGTATCCACCCCTTATTCCATACCATATACGTCATGCCCAGGTCTTTCAAATACATTCCAATTAATCATTACCACTTTTCCAGTCTTTTGATATATTTTATATATATATATACACACACACACATATAGATATAATTTCCCTAGTCTATAGGCTATCCCTCTAAAATGTTTGTTGAGTTCATTTAGTTCATGACTTTAGGCTCCATCTGTCATAACAGTCTTTCAGGGCAGGAGAGATGGTGTGTGGTGTTGGATTGTTGTATGCTGAAGTCAGTTCTGGTTCCATCACCACTGCACTTTGTTCAGTTTCCTCAAAGTTTTTCTTCATTAATTTGGGTGATTCTTACTGTATACCCTTGATATGGCACATAGTGATCATTGAAGTGATGACATCTAGTATTATATAGCAACTAACATTATACAATTCAGTTCATTGGCTATTTTCACCCAAAATCAAATCTCCTTGAGGTACACATCGGACTTCCCCATCCTCCCGCATCACCCACCAAGTGCATCCAGGGCCTTGAGCAAAAGCAATCCCACGAATGGGTTTACCTCTGCCTGAAGCAGGAGTAACCCAGACTGTCTTCCCCGTCATATTTTTTAGGTGCACTACAGGGACTTTATCCCCCTCTGCAGTACGTAGAAGTCTTGACTGGGCAGGGCCAGCTCGATTGGCAGATCCCCTAGTGTTGACTAACCAAGTGGCCTTTGCTAAATGTGTATCCCAGTGTTTGAATGTCCCACCACCCATTGCTTTTAGTGTAGTCTTTAACAGTCCATTGTATCGTTCGATTTTCCCGGAGGCTGGTGCATGATAGGGGATGTGATACACCCACTCAATGCCATGCTCTTTGGCCCAGGTGTCTATGAGGCTGTTTCGGAAATGAGTTCCGTTATCTGACTCAATTCTTTCTGGGGTGCCATGTCGCCACAGGACTTGCTTTTCAAGACCCAGGATAGTGTTGCGGGCGGTGGCATGGGTCACAGGATATGTTTCCAGCCATCCGGTGGTTGCTTCCACCATTGTAAGCACATGGCGCTTGCCTTGGCGGGTTTGTGGAAGTGTGATATAATCAATCTGCCAGGCCTCCCCGTATTTATATTTCAGCCATCGTCCTCCATACCAGAGAGGCTTGAAGCGCTTGGCTTGCTTGATTGCAGCACATGTTTCGCATTCATGGATAACCTCTGCAATAGTATCCATGGTCAGATCCACCCCTCGATCACGAGCCCATCTATATGTTGCATCTCTTCCTTGATGGCCTGAGGTGTCATGGGCCCACCGAGCTAGAAATAATTCACCCTTATGTTGCCAGTCCAGGTCCACTTGAGCCACTTCAATCTTAGCAGCCTGATCCACCTGCTGATTGTTTTGATGTTCTTCAGTGGCCCGACTCTTGGGTACGTGAGCATCTACATGACGTACTTTTACAACCAGGTTCTCTATCCGGGCAGCAATATCTTGCCACAATGTGGCAGCCCAGATGGGTTTGCCTCTGCGCTGCCAGTTGCTCTGCTTCCATTGCTGTAACCAGCCCCACAGGGCATTTGCCACCATCCATGAGTCGGTAAAGAGATAGAGCATTGGCCACTTTTCTCGTTCGGCCATATCTAAAGCCAGCTGGATGGCTTTCACCTCTGCAAACTGACTCGATTCACCTTCTCCTTCAGCAGTTTCTGCAACTTGTCGTACAGGACTCCATACAGCAGCTTTCCACCTCCGATGTTTCCCCACAAGGCGACAGGACCCATCAGTGAACAAGGCATATTGCTTCTCATTTTCTGATAGTTTATTATATGGTGGGGCCTCCTCAGCACGCGTGACCTCCTCCTCTGGTGATATTCCAAAATCTTTGCTTTCTGGCCAGTCCATGATCACTTCCAAGATTCCTGGGCGACTGGGGTTTCCTATTCGAGCCCGTTGTGTGATCAGTGCGACCCACTTACTCCATGTAGCATCAGTTGCATGATGTGTACAGGGGACCCTCCCTTTGAACATCCAGCCCAACACTGGCAGTCGGGGTGCCAAGAGGAGCTGTGCTTCAGTACCAACCACTTCCGAAGCGGCTCGAACCCCTTCATATGCTGCTAATATCTCTTTTTCAGTTGGAGTATAGCTAGCCTCAGATCCTCTGTATCCCCGACTCCAAAACCCTAGGGGTCGACCTCGAATCTCCCCTGGTGCTTTCTGCCAGAGGCTCCAGGTAGGGCCATTCTCCCCGGCTGCAGTGTAGAGCACATTTTTTACATCTTGCCCTGCCCGGACTGGCCCAAGGGCTACTGCATGGACTATCTCCTGTTTAATTTGTTCAAAGGCCTGTCGTTGCTCAGGGCCCCATTTAAAATCATTCTTCTTCCGGGTCACTTGATAGAGAGGGCTTACGATCAGACTGTAATTTGGAATATGCATTCTCCAAAAACCCACAACGCCCAAGAAAGCCTGTGTTTCCTTTTTGCTGGTTGGTGGAGACATGGCTGTTATTTTGTTGATCACATCCATTGGGATCTGACGACGTCCATCTTGCCATTTTACTCCTAAAAACTGGATCTCCTGTGCAGGTCCCTTGACCTTACTTTGTTTTATGGCAAAGCCAGCCTCCAGAAGGATTTGGACTATTTGCTTCCCTTTCTCAAAAACTTCTTCTGCTTTGTTGCCCCACACGATGATGTCATCAATGTATTGCAGGTGTTCCGGAGCCCCACCCTGTTCCAATGTAGTCTGGATCAGTCCATGGCAAATGGTGGGGCTGTGTTTCCACCCCTGGGGCAGTCGATTCCAGGTGTACTGGACCCCCCTCCAAGTGAAAGCAAATTGTGGCCTGCACTCTGCCGCCAAAGGAATTGAGAAAAATGCATTAGCGATGTCAATTGTGGCATACCATTTGGCTGCCTTTGACTCCAGTTCATATTGAAGTTCTAGCATGTCTGGCACAGCAGAGCTCAGTGGCGGCGTGACTTCATTCAGGCCCCGATAGTCTACTGTTAGTCTCCACTCTCCATTAGACTTTCGCACTGGCCATATGGGACTGTTAAAGGGTGAGCGAGTCTTGCTGATCACTCCTTGGCTCTCCAGTTGACGAATCAGCTTATGGATGGGAATCAGGGAGTCTCTGTTGGTGCGATATTGACGCCGGTGCACTGTTGTGGTAGCGATTGGCACCTGTTGTTCTTTGACCCTCAGCAACCCCACAACAGAGGGGTCCTTCGAGAGACCAGGCAGGGTAGACAGCTGTTTAATTTCCTCCGTCTCCAAGGCAGCTATACCAAAAGCCCACCGGTACCCTTTTGGGTCCTTGAAATACCCTCTCCTGAGGTAATCTATGCCAAGGATGCATGGAGCCTCTGGGCCAGTCACAATGGGATGCTTCTGCCACTCCTTCCCGGTTAAGCTTACTTCAGCCTCCAATACAGTCAGCTGTTGGGATCCCCCTGTCACTCCAGAAATACAGATGGGTTCTGCCCCTTCATAGCTTGATGGCATTAGGGTACACTGTGCACCGGTGTCTACTAAAGCCTTATACTCCTGTGGGTCTGATGTGCCAGGCCATCGAATCCACACAGTCCAGTACACCCGGTTGTCCCTTTCCTCCACCTGGCTGGAGGCAGGGCCCCTCTAGTCCCGGTCATAGCATTCGTTACTCACTTCTTGTAAATGCGAATCAAAAACCCCTTTATTGAGATCGGAAGCAAAATCAGCCCTTTTATCCTGTCTAGGGAACTGCTCACTGGAAACTGGAGCAGCAATTTTCCTGGAAGAACCACCTTTTGTAATTGTTTTTCCTTGCAACTCACGTACCCGTGCCTCTAGGGTCGAGGTAGATTTTCCATCCCACTTCCTCATGTCCTCTCCATGGTCACGCAGATAAAACCACAGGGTGGCCCGTGGTGTGTATTCACTATATCTTCTCTCTTGAAGAGAGGGATGCTTACTCCTGATGGCTGAGATACTGGTCCGTACAGGTGAGGAGTAGGACATGTCCTCTTTGAATCGCTGGAACTCCCGGGATAATTTCTCAGCTAGCACATCAGGCAGTTTCTCCACAGCCGCGACGCAGGCCCGTAGGGAGGCAGAGAGACTTTCTTCGTATTGTCGAAGTTGGCCAGCCAATTCATCCACCGTTGGTCCCTCTTCATCTTTCCAGGTCATTGTTGCCAAAGAGTTTGCATATGATGACGGTGCGCTCCGCACGAACTTCCGCCACATGGGTCGTGTGCACTGGACTTCATCTGGATCTTTGGATAACTGCTCATTGTTCAAGTCATTATGCATCACCTCCAGCACGGCTAATTCCCTCAGGTACTGGATACCTCTCTCCATGGTGGTCCACTTGCCTGGCTGACATAAAAAATCTTCCTTGAAAGGATACCTTTCCTTCACAGCTGCCAGAAGTCGCCTCCAGAGGCTGAGGACTTTTGCCCCTTTTCCAATCGCTTTGTCAATGCCCCCTTCCCTAGAAATGGATCCCAGCTGCTTGGCTTCCTTACTCTCTAATTCCAGGCTACTAGCCCCATTATCCCAGCATCGGAGCAGCCAAGTGATGATGTGCTCACCTGGATGACGACTAAAATCTTTTCGCATATCTCGCAGCTCACTCAGGGACAGAGATCGGGTTGTTACCATCTCATTTGTGGGTTCTGCCTCTTCCTCCTCCTGTTCTTGTGATGGCCCTGGTTCATCATCAGCCCTTACTAAACGAGTTGATTTTCTTGTGTATTTTTTCTTCTGTATAGGGGCAACTGATACTGGCACGGGTTGGTTCTCTGGTGTAGCCACAGCACCTGTTACAGGGGCTGGCGTATCAGTAGTATCTGTTGCCGGGGCTGGCATAGCTGCAACGCCAGTCGTTTTGTTGTCAGATCCAGAGACCTTCTCTTCCCCTTGAGGGTTCTGAATAGTGTTTAATACGGCTCGGTAGGCATGGGCCAGGCCCCAGCACATTGCAGTGATTTGTGTCTCCCTAGAATTGTCAGGATGACAGCATACTTTTTCCAGATGTTCTACTAATTTTTCAGGATTCTGCATTTGTTCAGGGGTGAAACTCCAAAACACTGGAGGGGCCCACCGTCCTAGGCATTTGCCCATACTCTCCCACACACCCTGCCACTCATAATTATCCAGCCTTGGGGCAGATCTCTGGATGATATTCTTAAAATGCATATTAACTCTAGACAAAACCGAAACAATATACCCAAGAAATACCAATAGATGTATCTTAACTACCCAAGGATGTTCAAGATACAAAAAAGTTGTTGTAATGAAGGAGGAAACATTATAGAAGGCGGCAGTGAAGGTGCTATTCTGTATTTCCTCCATAAAAAGCCTCTCAGAGGAAGAGGTATAATTGCTAATTGTCTCCATGAGGTGGTACCCGAAGTACAGTAATGGCTTCAGTACAGAACCCAAATACCAGATAGCGCTCAAGGTCAGTGTTTTAATAACAAATCTCCCAGGCAAAACATCACTAATCACGGCAGAGCACAGAAAACTGCAACACCCAACACCAATCTTTAACATGTACTGCAAAAGCAAGAGCATGGTGCAGATCAGGTAGACTAATACCGAGAGCAGATGAATCAATATTATGACCAGCAACTGTTAACAGATACAAATTCCTTAATACACTCTGATTAATCTGTTATTATCTCAAACCCTCGAGCCCCACGTTGGGCGCCAAAAAGGACTGTCGTGGTTTAACCCCAGCCAGCAACTATGAACCACACAGCCGTTCACTCACTCCCCCCCAGTGGGGTGGGGGAGAGAATTGGAAGGGTGAAAGTCAGACAACTCCTGGGTTGAGATAAGAACAGTTTAATAATTGAAGTAAAATAAAATAGAATGATAGTAGTAGTGGTAGTAATAATAATAATAATAATATAATACAATAATAATGTACCAAGCAAGTGATATACGACACAATTGCTCACCACACCCTGACTGATGCCCAGCCTGTTCCCGAGCAGCAATCCCTTCCCCCCCGGCCAACTCGCCCCAGTTATATACTGAGCATGACGTCATATGGTGTGGAATAGCCCTGTGGCCAATGTGGGTCAGGCCCCCTGGCTGTGCCCCCTCCCAGCTTCTTGTACGCCATGCAGAGCATGGGAAGCTGAAAAGTCCTTGACTGGTGTAAGCACTACTTAGCAACAACTAAAACATCAGTGTGTTATCAACATTATTCTCATACTAAATCCAAAACACAGCACTATACCAGCTACTAAGAAGAAAATTAACTCTGTCCCAGCTGAAACCAGGACAAACAGTTATTTCTAAAATTTCTTTGGGGAAGCAAAAAAAGTACATTTGCAAATTATATGCTCAGTTTATAATTGGAATTACTTCTTGTCCTGAAATATTTTTCATTTAAAAAGCATTTTTCCCCAAAATGATAATTGCTTTAGAGCAGCCAAAAAAGCAAATTATTTGTCCTATGAAAAGGGTCTTTGGCAGTCTTAGACTCTACTCTTCCCAGGCTCCTATATATCTTCAGAAAAGGTTTTGTTTTCCAGTAATGTAGTTTTCCCTCTTACATAAGTCTGGTTTGTATTTCTTCTGACTCTAGAACAGGTCATATAAAAGAAGAAAAAATACTGGGTTTTTTTGCATAGAAGGGACTAGAATGGAGCATCTTTTCAGCTAGCATACAAGATGGAGAGATATATTATCACATGCTTATAATATGCATTATTTAATTGCTTTACTGGAATAAGAAATAATTGAAAATCCTAAGTGGGCAGCTAAGTTCTGAAAATATATTGGGGGGGGGGGGGGTATCTCAGACAGATGAGGTCCTGATATAATTTTGTGCATCCTGTGCATGCTAAGAGATCAGGCCTGTGCCACTTACTGCAAAATTTTCAGAAAAGTTGTCATGCAGGCTAAATTTTAGATGAGCACTGCTGAAAACCATCTTAGATTTTTGGCGTTGACCTCTTCTAATACACTGAACTTCAGTGTAAAAGAATTCTGCATTCCTAGTGTGGAAAGTGACACTAACCTATGCAAATGTGAACAGTCAGTGAGGAAGGAATGCTACACAAGGTAGAGGATACTGCACTGTGTCTGCTCCTCATGGTAACAGCTACAGCTCCAGTGACAGTGGTAGGCTAGCTATTTCACCATGGTAAGACACCTTTAAGTGACTATCTGGTCCCTGATATTTGGACTTTAAAAACCACCAGAGAGCCGATAATGCACAGGAAAGTTGTCCTGGTGCTCATTGTGCAGTGCCCATATTTTTGAACTACAAAAGTGTAGTCTTTATAAAGCACAAATTGAAGACCACTGTGTAATTTTAAGTGATTTTTCTCACTGATTATAACTTATTTACTATGCTGATTAGATGAAACATCAAAGCAAACAAGATAATTTAAAATATATGTTTTCTGAGATAGACATAGATATTGATATATAAACGTATTAGAACAAAACAGTGTTGTGGAAGTGGAAACATTAATCAATACAATCAGAGGTAAAGATATAGGAAATATAGCATTTCTGCATTAAAGCTATATGCTCTGAAATTCCTGAAATTAGATGCAATTAAAGAATTGCAAAAGCAAATAGTAAGATCTTATGATTAGACAATATCAGAATATAAGCATACTGACAATAATAACTGTACTGGAAAATTAAAAAACACAAACAGGACCTGGACTTGGATCATCTATTGCTCTGTTTCTTTGTTGAGCAAAAAGGGAGGAATAAAGATGATGTCAGCTTTAAGCAGGCAGAGCACTCCCCCTTCTCTCTGTGTTGACAGAATTTGAGACACGTACCATACCCTCATGGCATATGTGATATACCCCTATTGCAAAGGTTGGAAGGAGAGAGTCCAGAGATGTTCTGAAATGTCTTCCTGCAGCTTGGGAAACCTAATTGCAATAAGAAATGTTTTGAAGGGTTGCTTACAGTTCCTCATATAGGTGATCACAGGCTAATTCTGTAGTCAGGTGCTACCTTTACATTTATTTTATTAAGGTGTGAATTCCTTACATAGTCTAAGGTGGGAGAATGCTTAGTGCAAGAACTACTTTAAAAACATTTAAATATGTATTTTATTATAGTAGAAAAACATAAACCACAGTGTTGGTGATCAGATTAGTTTGCCATATACTTAGCCATGTACTTGATTCAGCATTAAAGTATTTGCATGAAATGTAATGGTCTGTGATGGACAAGTCAGATTTTTGTTCTCATGGTCTTTCACTCTGTGTGTGAATAAACTCATCTGTTTCTCTGGTTGAAAAATGTATCTCAGATTTTTAGCCTCCTAGATTTGTGACACTGCCTTAGATTTCCAGAAATGTGTTTTGCAGTGTTCTGACGTCAGCCCAGGCATCCGGCCCAACTCAGTGGGGCCCATGGCCAGGCAGGGCAGGGCTGTAGCAGAGCTGAAGACCAGCACTCCTATGGCATCTCTGGGCTGGGCTGAAATAGGGTCCTGGGCCATGGGCAGGGGTGGGGGAAGGCCCCAGGGGAAGCTGGGCAAGGCCAGTAAGGCCCAGTAGTGCCATCAGGGCCCTGATGCATGCATATGGAGGTTTTAGGAATGCCAGAAGAGCATGAATAGAGATGAGAGGTAATCTGCTCTTTACAGTTGAGCCTGCATTTATAAAATTGTCTCTCACCATATGGGCTGTGCCTGGGCAATTTGGAATTTGGGGCAAGAATTTTAGAGGACTGTTAATGATAGTAAATATGAGATTTAGCAGTAAGATCCAGACTCTCAGACTATGTGGGATCTGAGCCCAAGTGCTTTAACTAGCCCAGGGATGTAGCAAAAATGAAAAATAAGAGCTATAGAGTAGGGAAGCCATTTTCTTGACAATATATTACAAATATAAGCAAATCATAGACACAATTTTCCTTAGCAAATTTGATCAGACCATTTATCTCCATTGCAATGGGAGCAGTGGAGTTTTGCTTGGCTCCCAAAATGAAATCTTCTCAATAACTCATGAAATGAGATACACAGTGCAACCTTTTTCTTTGTGCACTTCCAGTGCAGGTGGCCATCACATATACCTAAGTTGCCTATAGCATTCACAGCATTTTAATGATTCCCAAATAGTGGCTTTTTCCCAGTACAGGAAAACTGTAGTGCCAGCAGAGCCCTTTACATAGCTTTAGACTTAAAGAGCAAGAATTTCCCATTAACAATTATACTACCTGTATCATAAGAATAATCTAATTAGAGAGAGGATGTCACTGTCAGATATCAACTTAGTCCTATATTGTTGTAGGAATCATTAAATTTATATTTACATTATTTGAAATGGTTGATTTCTTAAGCTATAACAAGAGTAAAGAGTTCCTATTTCAGTACAAAAAGCAGCTGATATTTCACAAGATGCCTGAGAATTCTTTCACAGCAAGTCAGTAAATTTTATATACCACATCTGTCTCGGCTCTCAGTAATTCAGTAAAGAAGGTCCATTAGTGTAATGTTATGGAAATGGGCAGGTACTTTAATGTAAAGATATTATTTTTCTGGAATAGAATACCAGGTTGGAAGGGACCTCGAGGATCATCTGCTCCAACCTTTCTGGCACAATCTAGACGAGATGGCCCAGCACCGTGTCCAGCTGAGCCTTAAACGTGTTCAGCATAGCGGAGTCAACCACTTCCCTGGGGAGATTATTCCAATGATTGACTGTTCTCATTGTGAAAAATTTACCTCTCGTGTCCAATCGGAATCTCCCTGGGAGTAACTTGTACCTGTTACCCCTTGTCCTCACCATGTGACTCCTTGTAAAAAGGGAGTCTCCATCTTTGTAGCTACCCTTTAAGTACTGGTACATGGTGATGAGATCACCTCTAAGCCTCCTTTTCTCAAGGCTGAACAAACCCAGCTCTCTCAGCCTGTCCTCATATGGCAGGCTTCCCAGACCCTTGATCATCTTGGTGGCCCTTCTCTGGACCCCCTCCAGCCTGTCCACATCTTTTTTGTATAACGGGGACCAGAACTGTACACAGTATTCCAGGTGTGGCCTGACAAGCACCAAGTAGAGTGGGGTAATGACTTCTTTATCTCTGCTGGTGATGCCCTTGTTGATACAACCCAGCATCCTATTGGCCTTCTTGGCCGCAGCAGCACACTGTTCACTCATATTGAGCTTCCTGTCCACCAGGACCCCCAGGTCCCTTTCCACAGAGCTGCTCTCTAGCCGGGTGGATCCCAGCCTGAGCTGCACTCCCGGATTATGTTTTCCCAGGTGCAAGACCTTACACTTGTCTTTGTTAAACTTCATAAGGTTCTTGTTAACCCACTCTTCCAGCCTATCCAGATCTTCCTGCAGGGTGGCTCTCCCTTCCAGAGTGTCTACTTCCCCGCTCAATTTGGTGTCATCTGCGAACTTCATCAGGCTACACTTGATCCCGTTATCCAGATCACTTATGAAGATATTGAATAGCGTTGGGCCCAATATCGATCCCTGGGGGACCCCACTTGTGACAGCACAATTAGGCACAATTACCATTCTTCTAAGTAGTGGGAAACTGAATCAAGTGAAGAGTGGGAAACTGAATGTGAAAATAGCAAAATTTCTATTATTTTTCATTTATTTTCCTTATATTATAAATTCCAGGGTAAATTATAGCATAGTTTGATCTCTTATTTATATAGACCCATTCTAAACATTCCTTTTGACAGACTTGGTGGTCAGTCATAATGTCACATATATGGTATTTGTATTTAATGTAACCCAATAAGAAATAGGAATCCTCCATGAAATGGAATGTACATATTCTTCTTGGAAGAATTATGATAATTTCCACAAGTAAGAGCATATGCTTGTTGAGAACTTGAAATGACTACTAATATTTATTAGTATTAGTATTACATAATATTTATTTACTAATATTTTACTCCTTCAAAAATTTGAAAGCTCATTCCTATTAAAATTAACGGGAAGTAGGCATCCCAGGTTCCTAAACATCTTCTAAATTCTCAACCCATATGGCCAATGAAAAGCATTAGAGTAAATGAAAGAAAAAAGCAAAGAAAGGGCATATTTATTGTCTTGTTCTTAACTCTTATAGGACGATGATAGAGGTTTTGATCATTAATTGTATTTTTGTTTCTTTGAAATGATAAAATAAAAAATCAACAGAATCAAAACTTCAAGAAGTCAAAATACAAAAATCATCTGATTTTTCATACTTTGAGACTTTGAACTCATGACAATGCTGTTCAAGAATGTTGAGAGATATGGAAATAAATTATTCACTCCTTATTTGTGTTACCTTAATATGTGGAAAGGTTTCAAACTTAAATGCTCAGTAGATAAGCGTTTCCATAACTCTGAGAATATCGAAAATTGCAGCCAGTTTGCAACCATTGTCATACCAGTGACACAAACGATATGTAAGGTGCAGATGTTACTAATGGGGTATGAAGGAAGAGAAATAAACTTTGCTGTCTATCCTATCCTGAACAAACTTGTGCCTTATTCTTACCCTTAAATTCTTACAATACAGAAGTGACCGTTTAACATAGTTGTACTTTAATTTGCAACATAGTTCAAATAGTAGTTTTCCATTACTAGATTAATATTCTGTATTAAGTTTTATTGACTGACTAACTACCAGTGCATAAAAATAGCTTTTCTGGATATGAGTTTTTAAAAAGGGATATCATAAGGATTAATCATGCAATCTGTACTTGGACAAAATTCTCTCTAGAGATAATGGCACTTGTGCCTAATTGCAATATATGGGAACATGCCCAAAAAGAGCATTCTATGCTCAGAAAGCATTTGTCTTTATATTGTGCCATTAGTCCAAATACAAAGTCTGGCACTGCATTTCATGACATATGCTGCTCCACTAGTTCTGTCTAGAAACAAGCTCTTCTATGTGTAAAATATTTTTACTCTTTCAGATCAGTATAACAAACAACACTAAGAAAAATAATTTTCTCTGAAAACTTCCAAAATTGAAAATACAGTAAATTTTACAAATTCTGACATATGCCCTTTAAAACTGTGCATCTACTGTTTTTATTTTCATTATTGTACTGGGTTTACATGGCAAGGTTTTGGTAGCAGGAGGGGTTGCAGGGGTGGCTTCTGTGAGAAGATCTTAAGGGTCTTTTCCAACCTTAACAATTCTATGATTCTATGATTCTATTAAGATGCCAGAAGCTGTCCCCATGTTGGACGGAGACAGTTCCAGCCGGCTCCAAGACAAACCTGCCACTGGCCAAAGCTGGTCAATCAGTGATGTTGGTAGAGTCTCTGTGATAACATATTTAAGAAAGGGTAAAAAATGCTGTGTTTTATACTGTATGTGTGTGTGCACACGCCTCTGAATGTAAACGCGACCATTCTCTTTGGTGGATTTATCTGAAGTTGGGACAGCTGCCTCAGAGCAAGCCACAGCTTTCTGAGTAAGGAGGATATGGTTGAAAGAGATATAGTTTAAATGCAGACTTTTCTTAGCTGCAAGCCACATGCATGCATTCATCACTGATTTTTAAATAGTGGGTTTCTATATCATTGGTTTAAGTTCCACAGTCTTACATTCCAGAATCCACATTATACCAAAAGAATAACAATTTGGTGGCTGGAAGGAAGAATGGTTATTTTATGGCTCCAAAATGCTAGCTGGCATAATATGCCACGAACAGCAGAAATCCATTGGTAAAGAGAAGATTGCAGTAGTTCTTAACAAAAAAGTTCTAAAAAGATACATGTAAAAAATGTTATCACTGTTCAAAATATTTTACATCAGTATGTAAATAGTAAAGGTCTGAATAAAGTTTCTGAACAGTATAATTTGATAAGGATGCATTCTTTTTCTCAGTTTTTTAATAGAAAATTATATTAAGCAACTCTTCTGTATGAAACAGGAGTGTTTTCTTGTAAAGGTTTCTTTTCTCCAAAAATTGCAAGCATAAAAACAAACATATAGGCTACAGTGCATGCTGTTTCCTTAAATATCTTAGATAGTATATTACAGACTTTTTAAAAACTACATTGTTTCTTCAAACAGCTTTATTTTCACACTCTGAACAAATGCTTGCCATACAACAGATTTCATAAGGCAGTTTTACTTCCTTTTGGTAAAATAGATCCTGTATGAAACCAGCACCAGAAAAGCTCTTCTTTTGCTTCAGTTTCTTCTCCTGATCCTTTCACCATGTCATAACTGTATTTTCCAGTCTTCAGTTTGTCAAAGTGAAGTTCAGCTTTTAAAAGGCACTGTAGTTTCTAGAAAAAAACGCAATATTGTATATTTAATCTCTTCACCTGTAAGAACACATAGCATTAATTAGAGCTTAAAATATAGCAAATCCATGTTGAGAGCAATTGTTGACTTAAGAAAAATCCTACTAACATGAAATGGGAAATTCTTGCCAGTGCTCTGTTATTTTTGCTTGATAAGTGCAAAATACACTTTTTTAAAATTAACTCATTGACAAAATGACTGTAAGATATTATTAAGGAAATAAACAATCAGACTAACTATAAAAAATATTTTTGTTTAAAATCTCTGAAGTGGTCTCAGTGCATTTAATTTTTGATTTTAATTCTTTTTTCAAAGTGTTGCAAGATCATTATAAGTAAAAGCATAAGAATAAACAAGCCAGGGCAGACCAGTGGCTAATAGCAGGTACCCAAAGAATATGAGAGTCAAGCACTTAGTAATACTTCCCCTGTGTCCTAGTTTTCATGATTCAGGGTGTTCCAGAGCCTGAAGCGGTATTTTTGTATTTAATAGCCCTTGATCAATTTTCTTCATGAATTTGCTGATCTGATTAATACAATTAGTTAATGTGCTTGCAGATTAAAAATATGATTTAATGGTAGTAATGCTTGGACATACTTCATTATCCAAACTAGAAAACAGATTCACTCTCATTTACTGTTATTTTTATGGATACCTCATAGACTTTATTAAATTTAGTTCCATTATGCAGTTATGTTAATTGGGCTGTAACCCCCATTTCACATATGAAAAAAGTGAGATACTGAGTGCTTCGCTGACTTTGGGACTACAAAGGAAATTGTGAAATTCTAGGGCTTCTAATTCATAGGTCTGTTCTGTGCTCACTAGCTCATCTTTCCACACTGTTTTTAGCTTGTGTGTTGCAGCTTGATAGCCGTAAACAAAAGATGAGCCTAGAACAGAATGTCTTCCCTAAAATTTGTTTTCTTGGTATTTATATGTGAAATTTTTCTCTTTCTATATTAATTTTTATACTATTTCCTCACTATGACTGGGTACTTTCTGTATCTCTCTTGACCCCATAGTGGCAGAATTTCCAGGCTACACTAAAAAGTCATCTCTTTCCCCAAACTTTGTGAGGATAGAAGATGAAATTAGATGGATTAAAAAGGGAGGTCTCATTTTTTAGCGGGATGGTAGGTCAGTAACAGTACTGATATACAGTCATCAGTATTATTTAGTGAAAGAGGAAACTCATTTCTGAAAAAAAAAAAAAATTAAACATTTGCTTCTCAGAATTGTTATTGGGGCTTGCAGAAAGCAGCAAAGAAATGAAGAATATGGAGACATATTGCAAATAAGGACATGCTCTTGCTCCCACTGACTTTAGTGTTGACAGTGGGGAAAGTGTGGGGAAAGAGAGCCAAAAACATTTAAGAATCTTCCTATTCCTCCCCCTGCCTTTTCTGGAAATTATAGCCTTGCTGTATTCATCCTTTGGTTAAAAACAAAACAAAATCATTAACTGGAAAGGGCTGAGTCAGGCAAGTCAGAATCCTCTATACTTGTTGAAAAAACACAGCATAGCTTTGACTTTTTTTTTTAAGCCATAATATTGTCTGACTTTCCTAATTCTCTTTAAGGCCAAAGTTAGATCTTGGCTCCTTTGAGTGCACAGTATATCATAGTATATACTATAGTGCTATAAATAGAGTCATATATTTAAGTTAAAATTCAGCACATCAGTGAAATGTTGTCTGCCATGAAGGAAAGCATTTTAAGACCAGTTGTTCCAAATACAGCATGAGTTGCATTTTCCTATATAGATACATTACTTGATACATGTATTTGAACTTTTTATTTGAAATTTTTATTGTTCAGTCTTAAGAAATACCTTTGAGCTTATGACCCTTCTCTCTTCTTTTTCTTTTTTCTTTTATCTTTTTTTTTAACAGGAAATGGGTATGGCAACCCCTGCAACTCACCAGGTCTGCTGATCTCACCTGGCAACTTGAATAAGAATATGCAAGCAAAATCTCCACCCCCAATGAATTTGGGAATGAACAACCATAAACCAGATTTCCGAGTGCTTATTCCACCTGGCAGCAAAAATACAATGCCATCAGTGGTAATGCATTCTCAAAGCTTTTTTTCCCCTTTCAAATAAGAGATATTTCAGAATTTCAAGGCCTGCTAAACCTACTAAAATCAGTAGAAAAACATTCCATATTCTTGCTTACTTAGTCTTTTTACCTAGCCTTAAGGCCTGACATTTTGCAGAGCCTATTTGATTGCTTTTATGAAGTCATTTTTACTTAATTTTTCTACTGAGTTACAAAATGGGAACTATGTCCTGCACAGTCTAAACTTGTGCACTCTCCTTCCTAGTATCTGGAAGAGCCTTTCCTGGCTTTGTTATAAAGACTGAATTTAACCCTAAGTATTGCTAATACACTATATTTTTCTTAAATATTTAGCCACATAGATTCTCAGAAGATGGCAGATTAACTACAAATAAATTAATTTGAATTCTATCACACTGATCTCCAAAGGCCAAATTTTATAATGATGAGAGGTAGTAAATAGATAGAGCAAGATATAATGGGGCATCAGATTGCTGTATCTCCTGCCAGGATTAAAAAAATGTAAGCAGAGTAGTATGATAGAAGGTTGAATCATTAAGGTGTCATGTGAGCATCTTTCAGTTCCCTACTGAAAGTGGTTACAAGTAAAGTTGTTAATTAGTGGTTGCAAGTAAGTCTTTCATGAGTGATTTAACATTAAAAGTGAACTTCATTAAAAAAATATCTTGATGGTGAATTTAAGTGATGCTATAAACACATTTTTCGATTATTTAACAGACACGCTATTAAAACAATTTCCAAGTAGGCTACTTTAATTAACTTTGAATATCTAACTAAACCCCCCATAAATGTGATGCAAGACAGCATCTGAGAGGATAAGTAATAAATAGTCTTCTACAGGGCTATACTCAAAATCAACCAAGGCAGTGACAAGCTGTCATTAAATGATTTATTTGAAGGTCCTTAAAAACTGATACTTTCCAAAGGATTCTGTGAACAGTCAGGTCTCCTGAAACCAGGTATAGCAACACTATCTGCAGCCACTGGGGTTGTGGAAGAAATAATTAATTCTAAGAAAAAGAGTTGTGCTGAAAACTGGATAAATTGTCTTCACAGTTGAGACAAACATCTCATTAAAAGGACAAAGAACAGATCTATGAACTGTTATTTTTCTAAGCTATGCTCAGAAAATATTTAATTTGCTACCCCTATCAGATGAAGCTGTTCATTAGACTAGAAAATCTGCACCCTGGTAAATATATACATTCACCAATTTTTTAATGCTCCTTTCCTATGCTCTCAGTCTGAGGATGTTGATCTGCTTTTGGTAAGTAGTAGTGACCTTCATCTTAATAATGGGGAAAAACCCAGTTCTTTTGTCTGATTGATATTTGTGTAGAAGTGGTGGTTGAAATAAAATAGAAAACTTTACCATTACTATATTATAAACAAAAGAATCATAATTTTTGAAATCTAGCAATATAGAAGACAAAGATGCACTTTTTGCACATATTCAAATTATGCATGTTAAAATAAAGCTTTCCTGTTGTTGGAGCTTGGAGTTTTGCTAGTGTGTAATCTTGTGTTCTTGAAGATGACACAGCTGCCTTACATTTTTTGGTGGCTCTCTGGATGTTTTGTCCTGCCACTCACAGGACTGGAGTTCTCGAATGCAATTTTTACAGTACAGCATCTAGTGCCTCAGAGTTAAAGATAAATGTGTAACTGCTTTGCTACCTAATACTCCTTGAAGTTTGTTTTGCTATTACAAAAAGCAAAGTAGGCAGAGCACCATCTGCTGCTATAGAGAGTTCAGTGTTCAGTTCTATTGGGGTGCCACTCACTGAATTAAGCATAAATCCATTAATGCTTTCTTGTTTTTTCATTTGAATGAAAAGTAAAACAATAGGAAAAGCATTTACATATTTCATCAGTTTTTCATACAGGCTGTTTTTCTACCCACAATAAAAGCAATCTTACTTGTTACTAGTTCAGTTACTCAGGAGATACTGATGTAATGGGTTACTATGGTGACAACTGGTCTCTTGAAGGATCGTAAATGATAGAGTTGACAGAGTTCATGAAAGCCACATGTTAAATCATTAATTTCTTGAAATTTGTATCAGCTTGTATTTCTTATGCACAAAGCATGCCCATAAAGCTAATACACTTAACTGACTTAAAGCTAGTCAATAATATGTTTATTTTACTTACTTTAAAAGAATGAGAGGATAAATAACTCCCAGTCTGCTCAGTCATTGGCTACTCCAGTGGTTTCCATGGCAACTCCTACTCTACCAGGGCAAGGGATGGGAGGATACCCATCAGCCATCTCAACAACGTATGGTACTGGTAAGTATCAGTGCAAGATGTAAAAGGTGGGAGAGGGAACAAGATGCTGATAAATCTCTGTCTCAGTAGTAATGAATTAGCTAATGATTGCTGGGCTAAACTGAAAAATTCATAGCTGATATGCTTTCACGCTTCATTTACTTATTCTGTATCTGTCACTGACTTGAGACATATCTATTTAAAAATAGATATGTTTGAATGGAAAACTGCTTTGATTGATAGCTTTCTTCCATTGGCTTTAATAAGAAATGTAACTTAACTTAAAAGAGACTTCTTAATTCTCTTAATACAACAGATAATTTCACCTAGATCTTGAATGCACCTTCCTAAAGTCATAAGGGTAGTGGGAGCAAGCAGTTTCACTGGTTTCAAAATGGAGTTCAATAAATTTGTGGGCTATTACATAGTTACCTAGAAGGGATTAGAAATGAAGCCCCAAGACATACTTTGCAGTTTCTATGCACATTATTACTGTATAAAACATGTTGGTATACATATCAGATGCTTTTAGGGAAGATATGCATTGTTCAGACACAGGCTACCTAATAGGTTCTATGAGGAAGATCATAAATGAAATATTACAATGTTTTTCAAGTCTTTGGCTCCATGAAAATGCATATATAGTTATGATGGATATACAGGCTAAGAATACTTTAGATCTTTCAGATCCAGAAAAGCCCTGGTAAATTACAGAATAATTATTAGTACATTATTTGCTCCCAAATTAATGAGTTGACTGAAGAGGAGAGTCTGTTTTTCCTAGTGCAACTTAATATGATTGGTGTAATTAAAATTAAAAGGTGTATTAAGTGACATTCATATTATGATGCTAGTTATTGTTTAATTCCTTCCTCCTTAATTCTCTTTTAATTATTGTCTTTTCTTTTTTTCAAATCTAGAATATTCTCTGAGTAGTGCAGATATATCATCTCTTTCTGGGTTTAATACAACCAGTGCTCTTCATCTTGGTTCTGTGACTGGCTGGCAACAGCGACACCTACATAATATACCACCATCTGCCCTCAGTCAATTGGGGTAAGCAGTGTTTACTTTGAACTATCATATTGTTCTACAGTGACTTCTGTATCCCCAGTAATCCCAAATCTGGAATATATCAAGATAACATATCAGCAAATATTTACTGTGTATAACAGCTCTGTTTCCAAAAACTGAAACTACATATTTCATGAAAAGTTTTTCAGGTACCTAAAATGAAATATTCTCTATCCCTGACATTTTCTCAGTAATAAAGATTACTGCTCATGTTTTGCTCTTTATTTCTTTAAATAGCATTTTATTTCACCACCAAAGACAAAACTAAACACTGTTGCTTTATTTTGCCCTTTGTTCCTTTTATTTGCAGTTACTATAGCACAAACTTTTACAATAAACTTGAAAAATTTATAATTATTTTTAATCAGTGACATAATGATTTGACCTTAGATTAAGCCTTAACCTTCTATAATAATCATATGCTCCCATCTGCTCAGCTGTGACATACAAATTTCATTTCTTTCAAAATGTTTTGTACAAGCAAATAACATAATTAGACCTAAGAAGCCGGCAGCCCATAAAACTTATTGTGATTTGCCTATGTTGAGGAGGACAGCCCTCTAGTGGCTAATTTCAAGATATTCCTTCAAGATTGGTGAAGCATACTGCTAAATTATTTCAGTATTTTTAAAGTGTGAAAATTCACACAAGGAAATCACCTGATGAGTTATTGAAAAAGTAACTTATTGGCTAATTCAAATAAACTTTAAGAGTATGATTTTTCAAAAATCCTAGTATCTGCAGTTTCTATTGAGTAAGATCCTAAGAACTGGCCAACACTCCACACTTAACCTAAGGTAAGGCCATGACATCATCTTCTCATACAGAATCATAACATCATAGAATCATAGAATGGTTTGGGTTCGAAGGGACCTTTAAAGATTATCTAGTCCAACCCCCCTGCCATGGGCAGACACATCTTTCACTAGATCAGGTTGCTCAAAGCCCTGTCCAACCTGAACCTTGAACACTTCCAGTGATGGGGCAGCCACAACTTCTCTGGGCAACCTGTTCCAGTGTCTCACCACCCTCGTCGTAAAAAATTCCTTCCTTATATCCAATCTAAAACTACCCTCTTTCAGTTTGAAACCCTTGCCCCTTGTCCTGGCACTACAGGCCCTGGTAAAAAGTCTCTCTCCATCTTTCTTATAAGCCCCCTTTATATATTGAAAGGCTGCAGTAAGGGGGGGGTTACCCAGGGGTTGCCCAGACCCAGGTGCAAGACCTTGCACTTCGCCTTGTTGAACTTCATGAGGTTCACAGGGGCCCATTCCTCAAGCCTCTCTAGGTCCCTCTGGATGGCATCCCTTCCCCCCAGCAAATCAACTGCACCACTCAGCTTGGTGTCATCCGCAAGCTTGCTGAGGGTGCACTCAATTCCACTATGTCATTGATGAAGATATTAAATAGTATTGGTCCCAGTATGGACCCTTGAAGGACACCACTCGTTACTGGTTTCCACTTGGACATTCAGCCACTAACTGCAACTCTTTGGACATGGCCATCCAGCCAATTCCTTACCCATCTAAGAGTCCATCTGTCAAACCCATATCTCTCCGATTTAGCGGCAAGAATGTTGTGGGGGACAGTATCAAAGGCTTTACAGAAGTCCAGGTAGATGACATCCTGTGGTGGATTGACCTTGGCTGGATGGCAGGTGCTCACCAAGCTGCTCTATCACTCCCCTCCTCAGTGGGAGGGTGGGGGCGGGAGAAAATAAGAAAATAAAAACTCATGGGTCAAGATAAAGGCAGTTTCATAAAGCAAAAGCAAAGGCCACACGTGGAAGAAAAGGAAAACAAAAGATTTATTCTCTACTTCCCATCAGCCGGCCATGTCCAGCCACTTCTCGGGAAGTAGGGCTTCAGTACACGTAGTGGTTGCTCCAAAAGACAAATGCCTTAATAACTAATGCCCTCCCTCCTCCTCCTTTCTCTTAGCTTTTATTGCTGAGCAGACGTCATATGGTATGGAATATCCCTTTGGTCAGTTTGGGTCAGCTGCCCTGGCTATGTCCCCTCCCAACCCCTTGCCCACCCCCAACCTACTGGACTTGGGGGGGGTGGGGGGTGGAGAGACAGCCTTGATGCTGTGGGAGCACTGCTCAGCAGTAGCCAAAACATCATTGGTGTGTTATCAACACCTTTCTAGCGACAAATACGAAGCACAGCACTATGAGGGAAAGTTAACTGCATTCCAGCCAGACCCAGTACAGTTTAATAGCTACAAAAGCAAAAAAATGTCCTGTTTGCCAAAAAAATACCTACATTTGCTACAGTGAGGGCTATTAATCACTAACTCTGTGACTCATGAAAGGGATTTCTGCAAATTTTGACAAACTTGTCTCTATAGGAATGAAGGGTAAGAAAGCAATTGGAGATAGAACATCCTGTTTTCTCTGTTGTCTAACAAGATCCATCTGTTATTTAACATTGCAATAAGTAGTGATAAAAGCAGTTGATATCATTCAGTAGTGAAGCCATATAGTTTCAAGTATAAATGTGTCAAAAGAAAATAAAATATTTTGCCTTTCATGAAAGTAATAGTAGATGTTGCCTAAATAAAGCTCAAATCAGTCAATGAGGTATCAGAAAAAGTAGAATATTTCAATAAATGAAAATGACTGCATCTAAACTTAACAGTTTCTCCTACATGTTTAAAACGTACTTCCAAATCCCAAAATTTCTTCTGCTTGCTGTAAAAATGTTTGAACACTCCATTGGTTTTAAAATCTTGAGTGGCCTATTGCCCCTATTACCTTCAATCTCTCCCTGTATAAATCCTCACTATGAAAAACCTTGAAACGGTGTGTTTGGGATTAGGCACTAATTTCAGACTAGTAAATGGTCTCTGAACTGGAACAATGTCTAAGAACATAATGGAAATTACATATTGAGAACTGTATTTTAATAATAAAAAGAAAAGTCAGATTTTCCAGTAGGTGGTGCTTCTGTACAAAGCATTCATCAGATGCAAGAGATCTCATTTTTCTCCCTTAGACACAGAATCATAGAATCATAGAATGCTTTGGGATGGAAAGGACCTTTAAAGGTCATCTAGTCCATCCCCCCTGCAATTGGAAGGGACATCTACAACTAGATCAGGTTGCTCAGAGCCCCATCCAGCCTGGCCTTGAATGTTTCCAAGGATGGGGCATCTACCACCTCTCTGGGCAACCTGTTCCAGTGTTTCACCACCCTCATCATAAAAAATTTCTTCCTTATATCTAGTCTGAATCTACCCTCTTTTAGTTTAAAACCATTACCCCTTGTCCTATCACTACGCTACTGGCCCTGCTGAAAAGTCTGTCCCCATCTTTCTTGTAGGCTCCCTTTAAGTATTGAAAGGCCGCAATAAGGTCTCCCTGCAGCCTTCTCTTCTCCAGGCTGAACAACCCCAACTCTCTCAGCCTTTCCTCATAGGAGAGGTGTTCCATCCCTCTGATCATTTTTGTGGCCCTCCTCTGGACCCGCTCCAACAGGTCCTTGTCCTTCCTGTGCTGAGGACTCCAGAGCTGGATGCAGTACTCCAGGTGGGGTCTCACCAGAGAAGAGTAGAGGGGCAGAATCACCTCCCTCGACCTGCTGGCCACACTTCTTTTGATGCAGCCCAGGATATGGTTGGCTTTCTGGGCTGCGAGAGCACATTGCTGGCTCATTTCCAGCTTTTCATCTATCAGTATCCCCAAGTCCTTCTCCTCAGGGCTGCTCTCAATCCCTTCATCCCCCAGCCTGTATTGATACTGGGGATTGCCCTGACCCAGGTGCAGGACCTTGCACTTGGCCTTATTGAACCTCATGAGGTTCACATGGGCCCATTTCTCCAGCTTGTCCAGGTCCCTCTGGATGGCATCCCATGCCTCAGGTGTGTCAACTGCACCACTCAGCTTGGTGTCCTCTGCAAACTTGCTGAGGGTGCACTCGATCCTGCTATGTCATTGATGAAGATATTGAACAGCACTGGCCCCAGTACGGACCCCTGAAGGACCCCACTTGTCACTGATCTCCATCTGGACATTGAGCCATTGACCACTACCCTCTGGATGCGACCATCCAGCCAATTCCTTATCCACCGAACAGTCCACCCATCAAATCCATATCCTTTCAATTTAGAGAGAAGGATATTGTGGGGGACTGTGTCAAAGGCCTTACAGAAGTCCAGATAGATGACATCCATAGCTCTTCCCTCGTCCACTGATGCAGTCACTCCATCATAGGAGGCCACTAGGTTGGTCTGGCAGGACTTGCCCTTGGTGAAGCCATGCTGGCTGTCTCAAATCACCTCCCTGTCCTCCATGTGCCTCAGCATAGCTTCTAGGAGGATCTGTTCCATGATCTTCCCAGGCACAGAGGTGAGGCTGACAGGTCGGTAGTTCCCAGGGTCTTCCTTTCTACCCTTTTTAAAAATGGGTGTAATGTTTCCCTTTTTCCAGTCCCCAGGGACTTCACCTGACTGCCATGACTTTTCAAATATCATGGCGAGTGGCTTAGCAACTACATCAGCCAATTTCCTCAAGACTCTGGGATGCTTCTCATCAGGACCCATAGACTTATGTATGTTCAGGTTCCTCAGGTGGTCACAAACCTGATCTTCTCTTACAGCGGGAGGACCTCTGCCTCCCTGATCCCCGTCAAATGGCCCATTGACTCGGGAGGTGTGAGGAGAGAGGCTGCCAGTGAAGAATGAGGCAAAGAAGTTGTTGAGTACCTCAGCCTTCTCGTCTGTTGTTACCAGCTTGCTGCTTCTTATCTTCCCAAGATACCAGTCCCTTCTTCCACTGCCTGTGCATTCTCTTCTTGCCCTTTAGTTTGACCAACAAGTCATGGCTCAGCCATGATGGCCTCTTCCCTTCCTTGCCCGATGTCCTGCACCTGGGGATCGAGAGCTCTCGTGCCCTGTGGAAAGCATCCTTGAAGACCTGCCAGCTCTGTTCTGCTCCCTTGTCCCCGAGGGCCATTTCCCAGGGGGTCCTGTTGATTAACTCCTTGAAGAGCTGCAAGTTTGCTTTCCTAAAATTCAGGGTCCTGACTATACTCTTCACCTGACCCTTATCTCTGTGAACTCTACCAGTGCGTGATCACTGCAGCCGAGGCTGCCTCCAATCCTGATGTCACCAATGAGCTCACTTACATTGGTGACCACCAGGTCCAGTACTGCATCCCCTCTGGTAGTTCTATCTATTACCTGGCTTAGGAAGCTGTCCTCCATGCACTCCAGGAGTCTCCTAGATTGCCTACTGCCTGCTGTGTTACTTTTCCAGCAGATGTCGGGGTGGTTGAAATCCCCCAGCAGGACAAGAGCCTGTGAGCGCAAAGCTTCCTGTAGTTGGAGTAAGAAGACTTCATCAATAGGCTCCTCTTGATCAGGCGGTCTGTAGTAGACCCCAACCACAAGGTTCCCTTTGTTGCCTCGGTCTCTAATTCTTACCCATAAACTTTCAACCTGCTCATGGCTATTCTTCAGGGACACTTCTTCACATTCTATCCATTTCTTGAAGTAGAGGGCAACACCTCTGCCCCTCCTACCTCGCCTGTCCCTTCTGAACAGCCTGTAGCCATCGATAGCTGAACTCCAGTCATGGGATTCATCCCACCAAGTTTCAGTGATGGCAACTAGGTCGTAGCTTTCTAGCAGCAAGGTAGCTTCCAGCTCCTCCTGTTTGTTTCCCATGCTGCGTGCATTGGTATAGAGGCACTTCAGCTGGGCTGTCGTCCGTGTCACCTTCTTGGAGGAACACCCCTTGGTTCCCTTGAGGAATTTCTCCAATATTTCCCTGTTGGCTCCTATTACCTCAAGAGCGCCCCGCTCATCCCCATAAGACTTCGACCGTGCTGCAGTGTCTCCAGCACACCTCAGATCAACGGGCTGAGGGCCCCTGCTAGCATCCCATCCCCCGCTAGTACCCCATCCCTCTAACCATGGCGTGCGATCCCACCTCTTGTCACAGGCAAATCTGATATTGATTCCCTCCCCCTTCAAATCTAGTTTAAAGCCTTGTCAATGAGCCCCAGAAGCTCCTGAGCAAAGGCCCTCTTCCCCCTTTGAGAAAGGTGAACCCCGTCAGATGCCAGCAAGCCTGGTGCCGTGTAGGCCATCCCATTATTGAAAAACCCAAAATTGTTACAGTGACACCAGCCACGGAGCCATGTATTAATGGACCGGATCCATCTGTTCCTCTCAATGTTCCTGCCCGCAACTGGAAGGAGGGAGGAAAAAATAACCTGTGCTCCCGATTCCCTCACCAACCATCCCAAGGCCCTGAAGTCTCTCTTGATTGCTTTTGGACTATGGGTTGCAGCTTCCTCTCCAACTACATGGAAGATCAATAATGGGTAGTAGTCGGAGGGCCGTACCAGGCTAGGAAGTTTCCTAGTGATGTCCTTAACCTGGGCCCCAGGGAGGCAGCAGACTTCCCTAAGAGGAGGGTCTGTCTGGCATATTGGACCCTCTGTTCCCCTCAGAAGGGAATCACTTACAACTATAATCCATCTTGTCTTCCTCATGGATGTGGTTGTGATACAGAGGGTAGGCCTTTCTGACCTTGGCAACACCCCTGGTGTAGATGGACCATCATCCACATCATCCATTGACTGGCTTTCCACATCCAGAGCCTCGTACCTGTTGTACAGAAGCACCTGGGAAGGCGAGGTGGGCAAGGAAGGGGTTCGCCTGCCGCCCTGAGTGCGGACTTGCTTCCATTCACTTCTTTCCTTTAAGCTACTGCCTTCTGCCTGGTCGGGGGAGGATACAGGATCCCCTTGATCTTGGGTTTGTTCTGGTGGCTGTTCCTGTTTCTGTCTCAGGGAAGGCAGAGCACGGGTCCACCAGTCTATCTCTTTCTCAGCCTCCCTGATGCTCCTTAACCTTTCTACTTCCTCTCATAGCTCTGCCACCAAGCTGAGCAGATCGTCCACCTGTTCACACCTCACACAGCTGTTCTCACCTCACACAGCTGTTCTCACTACTGCCAACTGTTACCAGCGAAAGGCTCTGGCATTCTCTGCAGCCCAAGACCTGGACGGCTGCATGGTTTGTTGGGAGTGCAGTTTGGGTTGCCACATCCATTCTAGTGGTCATAGAGGACATGGCTTTCTGCCGGGTGGAGACCACAGCTGAGCTCCTTCCGAGAGGGTGATGACCACCGGCTGAACTTACCTTTTGAGTTGGCAGAGCTTCAGCGCCCTTCCTGCTCGCACTGCCTACATAAAATGCATTCTCAATATTCACTCTCCTCCCCACCTACTTCAGCTTTCTTCTGCTATTACCTGCCCACAAAAAGAAAATGAACTTAGAATAGGTATATAGCTCATCTTTTTAAAAGTTTTAGAGCAACAGTTTCTCCTGATGTTTGCAGCATCCTCTGAGTTGGGTTCTCCTACATGCAAATCAATATACTCTTCTGATACCTTCCACTACTTTTCAGTTTCTCTTTGGTAGTTTATTCATAAAAATTCTGGTGTGAATTATGAGTTCATACATTTATACCATAAAATCATATCTAAAACCTTACTTGTCTGTGGTAATTTATTAATGTTAATCAGAGGACCAGTAAATTTAACTGCATTCCAAAAGGTGTAACATGTACAGAGCCCAAATTTTTGTTATGGAGTTTGCATCTAAAGTTTCATGTCAAAATGAACAGTGATAAAAATGTTTGGTGCATTTGAACTAATCAAATTAATCCCAGCAGAAAGTCCATGCCTCCCCTGTCTCAGCCAGTGCATACACACACACAAGCATTAGTTATAAAGAAACCTACAGGTGGTTCCAACAGTGCAAAGGCTCAGCTTCCAAAATTTGTTATGACAGATATGTTGATATATTATTCGTTATGAGAGAATGAAAGAGAAAGACTTTCTTTCAATCCCAAGGCATATCCCAGAGCCACTCAAGAGAACCATGTCTGTTGTGATGTTTTCATCTCTCTGATTTTTTTTCACAGTACCTCCTAGTAAACAGTCCTCATTCTCTTAGTATCCACCAGTACTGCATGAGCCTTTACACTGATGTTTTGTGTGTTTGTGCATTTCCAGGGGCTCCATGCCTCCTCAGTCTGTAACTGGGTTTCCTTTCCTCCTACAGAGCTTGCACTATCACTCATTTATCTCAGAGTACAAATATCTCCCTGCCTTCTACTCAAAGCCTCAACATCAAGTCAGAACCTGTTTCTCCTCCTAGAGACCGTACCAACACACCCTCAAGATACCCACAGCATATGCACCATGAGGCAGGGAGATCTCCTGTTGACAGTTTGAGCAGCTGTAGCAGTTCATATGATGGAAGTGACCGAGAAGATCACCGGAATGAATTCCACTCCCCCATTGGACTCACCAGACCTTCACCAGATGAAAAGGAAAGCCCCTCTGTCAAGCGCATGTGGCTCTCTGAAGGATGGGCAACATGATAACCTTATTACATTTTTTTTTTCTTGTAGTGCATGTGTGCTATACCTTAATGGAGGAGGGAGGTCAATATGCATTATGTGCCATGTGTGGAAAAAAAGTCAGGTACTCTGTTTTGTAAAAGTACTTTTAAATTGCCTCAGCGATACAGTATAAGGATAAACAGAAATGCTGAGATAAGCTTGGCACCTGAGTTGTACAACAGAACACTTGTATAAAATAGATTTTAAGACTAACTTCTATTCACTGTTGTGCTCCCTTGCAAAATGTATGTTACAATAGATAGTGTCATGTTGCAGGTTCAACATTATTTACATGTAAATAGACAAAAGGAAAACATTTGCCAGAAGTGGCAGATCTTTACTGAGAAAGAAAGCAGCTGTTATGCAACATATAGAAATTGTACAGGTGTTTTGACAGACCCAGCAGTTGGGTGGCCATGAATCAGTACTAGGAAGAGACTCAGTCACCTAACATACCTAAAATGCTCACAAACATACAGGCATATCATTAGAGTATGACCCTCAGTTAAAAAGGATCAAAGACATTTAAAAAGGACCATACTTGTAAAAATGTTGAGTTTGAGGGAAAACATATTTATTTTTTAAAATTCTGGGTCTGCATCACTTCTTAAATAAAAAATATAAGAATATGTACATTAGATTTTGCTTATTTTCATATTAAAAAGACAGTTTGCAAAGCATTTGTGGCTTTTGTAGTTTCTTTAAGCCAAAATGTGTTCTTTTTTCCTTTGCTAATCTTTTTAACAGTCCTGAAGAAAACAGAGGACTTTTTGTATAGAAAGCACTACCCTAAGCCATGAAGAACTCGATGCTTTGCTAACCAAGATAACTGTTTTCTCTTTGCAGAAGTTTTGTTTTTTAAATGTGTATTTCTAATTATATAAAATATTAAGGATCTTTTTTAAAAATCTGTAAAATTAGCATACTTGTGTATAGCTTTCTAATATATATAATAATTATGGTAATAGCAAAAATTTTTTTTATCTTAATAGAGGGGGAATTATATTTGTGCAGTTGCACATTTAACTTTTTTCTTTCAGTTTTCTTTTACTGGGCATACATTTTACAGATCCAAGTCATCTGTTGAAAGAGAGATCTGTAAAAAGTTAGAATTCACCCATGGTGTAACAACCTAAATCATTTTAATACAACATTTTACCAGTTGGGTGAACTGTGATCGCCTGTATATACTGATTAGTTCTTTCATGCTGTTTTGTTCATTGTAACAGGTTAAGGGCCCTTCTATTACTTACATCCTGTGTATCTTGTAGTTTTCCATGGGTAAAATGACAAAAAGTGGCATAAATTGGCCCTTTCTCATAAATGAAGCTGGTATTCTGCCTGTTAGAACTGGATGTACAGCTCTAATGGCTGTCAGTTATGTGAGTGCAGGTGAATATTTCCAGAAGTGGCAGACAGAGTAAAAAGTGAGGGATTGGCACAAACATACCTAGATAACTCCCTTCTGTCACAGATTTAAAAAATTTAGAGAGGTTATCAATTAAAAGACCATTCAAAAGTCAATTTATCTTACACAAACAATATTGGTCATTACATCATCATTGTTTTCATGGACCTCTGTGGTCACATTATCTCACAGTGGGAATGTCATTGAACAACACTCCCTGTGTATTTACACCCTAATAAGATTTGCTTCGGCATATGGCATCTACATTTTTCTCCTGCCTCATGTTTTGCCTTTGACTAAAATAGCCTGACCAGTTCCTCTTTATCCCTCTTGTTTATTAGAAGATGGTATATCAATTGTTTCAGTTTAAACTTCTATTGGAGGAAAACAGTGTTTAAGCAAAATGTTAGTGCCATAGTAAAACTGGTAATATTTATCTTTTTTCCAAGACTCGTTCCAACTCTCACTTACATACGTTAACACTGTGGTGAAGGATATAGCTGCAATAGCTAAATATCAACACAGAAGATTTTGTTAAGGGAAATGCATCCTCTGTTTCCCATCTATACATGCAGTTGCTGTGCACTGCTCAACAGTAGTCTACCTCTCTGTATTAGCAAATGATGAATAGACTACAGTGTGCATTCTGACCTATGTTTTTCCCTTATGCCCTTATATAATCCTGTCTTACAGGTGTTCCCAGCCATGCAGGGGCTAGTGCATAATTTGGAAACTCTTTAAGCAGAATACTGTGCTACTAATGCATCCATCTTCTCTCATGTAGCAGTCTGCAGGGTAAAAAGATATGCATGTGGGGGGGGTTAAGTGAAAATGGGGCCCATCATTAATTTTAAAACACAAAACAGCTTTTCAGAAACATTTTCTTCTCCTTCAGAAGAACCTATACTCATATTCTTCTGAGAATTTTAAAATTTGATCTGTCAAAAATATGCAAATATATCACAAATGTACCTTGTCATTTCAACAAAAAATACAACTTTATCAGTATTGTAGTAGAAACTTGTCAGTGAGGGTGGAGGAGTCAGTCTATTGAAATATGAAGAATAGCCATATTAATAGTTCACCTTGCAGTTTGCCTCAGCAACACATGAAAGAGGAAAGATAACATTTTTAAGGGAGGTGCAGTGTAATATATTACTGCAAGTAACTAAGCAGAAAGTAGTGTGAAAGGGCAATTTATATTAAGTCTTTCAAGGATTTTTATATGAACACAAACAGAACAGAATCACATGAAAATGGATGCCAGTCATCCCTCTTGTTCCTGCTACTGAGGGCAACTAACATACAGTGGCAAGATAGTGGGGGATAATGCATATTTCTAAACTGGTCTAATGAAAAGAAGCACAATATTTGTTGTGAAGTCACTTTCTGTAAACTATAACTGTCTACCTTTCTCTGTTCCCTTGTGTACCTTACTATTTATTTTATTTGCAAAGGTAATTTGGGTTTATTGTGTGATTCTTTTGTATTTAAAGAGTTTGGGGCAGAGCCCTGAAAGAGTATTAACATTTACTTGACCTTAACCCATGCTATATAATGTTTTAGGCAACATTCTTAATTGCACGTTCAAACATTTGAAGTGTCATTCTAGACATCTCCAAGTATTATTATAAGTAAGTTAACCTCTATTAAAAGGTGTTGGCAGTTAATGTCTAACTGCTGGTGACAGTTATATGACATACCCATTCTGCACAATCTGTATATTGTATGCATTGAGTCATTCACAGTAAAGTTTTTATCATTTCAATGTTTTTCAAAAGTTGTGTTTTATAACAAAATGGCTTATATTTTTCCCAGAAGAGGAATTCAGCAAATTTTAATGAATAACATAAAAAATATCTGTTGTCCTCAGGTCTTTTTCAGGTAAAGCTGACATAAGAATAAAAGAAGTCATAAACTGTTTTCAAGGATGTCAACCCTTTTTTATTGTATGTATTATCCCATATACCCTCTTTTATTTATAGTACTAGCAAAGCTGGTTTGGTTTCCTTTTTCCTTCACCTTGAAGGTAAATGCTCTGCAATTTTTTAAAAGCCACTTGAAACCTCAATAAAGGATGTTGCCTAAACATGGCATACTTCATCTGTTCCTGTTTGTGCCATCTGCTGTGGTATCGTCAGTCATATGGCATTAATTTCCTGCCACTACAGGTGTCTTGAAGGACTGATGGAACATTGGTGTCTGTTAGAATGCTTCAGACTGTAGATGTACTAAAAGGCTTTTGCTAATATATTTTTACCAAAGATGTGGAACAATCCAAGCTTTGAGCCACAGACCTTCTTCATCAAAAGTATCCCTTTGATTATTTTCATAATCAGGTGTTGCATTTTTACTGTCCTTGCTCATACCTCAGACTGATCCATACCTCAATTTGATTCAAAGAGGTCAGTTTAATAACTTGTTAAAAAAATGCAGTACCAGAGTCTTTTATGGAATAAGTAATGTCAGACTTGGGTTACCACAGGCATTACACTTGGATTACTTCAGATGGTTTGTTGCATCCTTTTGTCTTTTTTTCTTTCTTTTTCCTGGGGATTTGTTTCCATAAAACAATGGTAATTATAAAATAGCTTATAAATGGGGATGCACAGGCATTTGCAACAAATATTAAAATAGACGCTCACAGCGGCATAAGCTGGACTTTGTCGCCACTAGATGACAAGATAACTAAGTTAAACCACATCTGTGTATCTCAAGTGACTTAATTCAGCTGTCTGTAGTGAACAAAAATGGGAAAATTTCAAAAGATTCTCCTGCTGGAAATAAGGTACAATTTGTATTTTGTGGACAAATCAGTAAAGTTACTGGCTTTCTTAGTGATACAGTGTGTATGGTGTATTTTTAATTAATTTAAATAATGTTCCATTTTTAATTTTTTGCACTGTAACACACAAAAGACTCAACACTGCAATATACAGTTGAATCACAGTACAAATATCATTCCCATTACCAGTCTCTATATGCTCACCATCACAACACTGGGTGTCTCCAATCACTGGGAAGGAATACGTGGGTTGAAGCCAGCTCAAGCCTGTTGCTCTCTTCAAAGTTCATTTTGTTGGCTGTTTGATTTTTATACTCTTTGTTGGGCTAAGCCACATATACCCTTCCCCCATATTGATCTGGCTGGCTCTGGAAGATAATACTTTCTATTGATTATTTTAGGAAGGCCATTCACATAACCAGTTGACCCACTCAACTGATACAGTCGTTTATCTACAAAAAAGGCCACCCTTTGGTCCCCTTGGTGCTGAGATAAGTTCAGCTTCCTTTATAATAGCTGTGGTCACTTCCTACATTCTTTTCTGAGGTTCATGAGATCATCATCCTTGCGTATCTTCTCTGAGCCTTCTTCCATTGTAAGGGTTCATTGATCAGTCACACACCATGAGCATCTCAGTGCCTCACAAATGTTAATGCCCCACCACACATCATCCCACAAAGTTAGAGAAACTCCATTACTCTCACTTTACAAGCAGACTTAAGAACAAGGGTCAAACCACCACAGTGTGTTGCATCACCAAAACTCAAAGTAGGAAACAAGCAGAAAGCATCTAGAATCTAGACTACAAACAGTTGACAAGCCAAGGTGCAGCAATCAGACCACCAAAACGGCCAATAGAAATGCAACTGATGATTGATTGTTTTTCACAGAATCATTTAAGTTGAAAGGGACCTCTTGAGATTATCTAGTCCAACCCATCTGCTCAAGCACAGCCACGTAGAGGCAGTTGCCCAGGACCATGTCCAGACGGCTTTTGAATATCTCCAAGGATGAAGACTCCACAACCTCTCTGGTCAACTGTGAGCAGCCAGAAAGGCAACCTAGTTAGAAGGGGAAAATTACTGAATAGAAGAAAATGTCTGCTGAAAAATTCTGACAGAGAAAATGCCTGCCAGCCTGGGAACTGTGAGCCTGGGAACAAGAACCATCCATGAAAAGTGCAGCTGGCATCTTTGAAGTACAGCTAGGTACCTAGAAACTGGAGACATCCTGATATACCATCAATAAGCACAAAGAACTGTAATGGCAACTTATCATCTGAAAAGGTGAAAAATAGTGTGGTGGGTTGACCTTGACTGTCCACCAGGTGCCCACCAAGCCACTCTATCACTCCACCTCCTCAGCAGGACAGGGAGAGAAAATAAAATGAAAAACTCATGGGTCAAGATAAAGGCAGTTTAATAAAGAAAAGCAAAGGCCATGCATGGAAGCAAAGGAAACAAAAAAAAAAATTATTCTCTGCTTCCCATCAGCAGGTGATGTGCAGCCACTTCCTGGGAAGTAGGGCCTCAGTGCGCGTAGCGGTTGCTTCAGAAGACAAATGCCTTAATAATGAATGCCCTCCCTCCTCCTCCTTTCTCTTAGCTTTTATTGCTGAGCACAACGTCATATGGTATGGAGTATATCTTTGGTCAGTTTGGGTCAGCTGTCCTGGCTATGTCCCCTCCCAACCTCTTGCCCACCCCCAACCTACTGGACTTCGGGGGGGGGGGGGGGGGGTTGGAGAGACAGCCTTGATGCTGTGGGAGCACTGCTCAGCAGTAGCCAAAACATTGGTGTGTAATCAACACCTTTCTACCTACAAAGCACAGCACTATGAAGGCTGCTAAGGGGAAAGGTATCTCCATCCCAGACAGACCCAATACAGTCTCCACCCCGGTAGGAGAGTGAGCGAGCGGCTGCATCTGTACTCACTTGCCGGCTGGGGTTAAACCACGACATAAATACATTAAACAGGACTGGCCCTAGAATTGAGCCCTGAGAAACACCGCTGGTGACCGGTCGCCAGCCAGATGTAGCCCCATTCACTACAACCCTTTGAGCCCTGCCCTTCAGCCAGTTCTTCATCCAGCGCACCGTGTACCTGCTCATTTCACAGTTGGACAACTTGTCCAGAAGGATGCTGTGAGGGACAGTATCAAAAGCCTTACTAAAATCCAGAAAAACTACATCCACCGCCTTCCCCTCATCCACTAGGCAGGTGACCTTATCATAGAAGGATATCAAATTAGTTAAACAGGACTTTCCCTTTGTGAACCCATGTTGACTGTGCCTGATGATTGCATTCTTCTTCAAATGCCTTTCAATAGCCCCTAGTATGATCTTCTCCATAATTTTTCCAGGTACTGAGGTTAGACTAACAGGTCTGTAGTTTCCTGGGTCTTCCCTCACACCCGTCTTGTAAATTAGAATAACGTTGGCTAGCTTCCAGTCAGCAGGGACCTCCCCAGACTCCCAAGACCTTGGGTAGATGATTGAGAGGGGTCCTGCTGTAACATCCGTTAGCTCCTTCAGTACTCTGGGATGAATCCCATCAGGCCCCATGGACTTGTGAACATTCAGCTGATACAACTGGTCCCTTACAATTTCAGTGTCCACAAATGGAAAGGCACTGTTCCCACACTCGTGGTCCTCCAGCTCAGGGGACTGGGCAGCCCAAGGTCAATCAGTATCATTAAAGACTGAGGCAAAAAAAAAAAAACCAACCAAAACATTGAATGCCTCTGCTTTTTCTTCACCCCTATTTGTCAGGTGACCATCTTCAACAAGTATCAGTCCAATGTTTTCTTTAGACCTCCTCTTGCTATTAACATACTTAAAAAAGCCCTTCTTGTTGTCTGAAACAACACTGGCCTGTTTCAACTCTAATTGAACTTCAGCCTTTTGTGTCTTCTCCTGGCATATACGAACCACGGCTCTGTAATCTTCCTGCAAAGCCTGACCTCGCTTCCAGAGATCATACCATATTTTTTCCTCCTGAGTTCCAAGAGAAGTTCCCTGTTCAGCCAAGGTGATCTTTTGCCCTGCTTGCTTGACTTAGAACACAATGGAATTGCCTGCTCCAATGCTTTTAAAAGTTGGCAAGATGGACAAAACCTGCAACCTGGAACAGAAAGGTCACTTCAGGCATGGCTTATCTTTCTTCTCTACCCTATTCATCACTGTAGGTTATAAGCCTCCCAGGCAAGAAGCAGACCAGCCATTTTACCCAGGTCTTGAAATACCTGTAATTTTTTGATGATGGAATTACACTGCTCTCCACATATGTGGTGATCAACAATGGGTGCAGAAGCTTCCTGTGTGAAGAGTCATCATTTGATGCTTCATCCTGGGAGGTGGCACTGTCTTTGTAAGGCCACCACAAGGACCCAGTCCAATGGGAGTAGTCTTCAAAGTTAGACACTTCCTATCAGGCATTATCTAATCATGAGCATTAATGTAATATACACTGAAGACATGCATGACATGAGAGTTTTGAGCAATTCAGCCCATTTTCCCCTGTATCAGGCCAGTTCTCCTGTCTAACTGAAGGGAACAGAAGCAGTCAGCTTACCAATATGCATTGTGGGCATGCCTCTGCTCCCTGCTGCCCTAGAAAGCTTAGTCCAAACCAATTGTGCCTCTAGGAATCTAAAAATATTCAGTCAGAAAAACCAAACCCCACAACAAACCAAAAGCCAAACATCCTTAAGTATATGAAACTAAATCCAATGGTGCTCACCTACAGCAATCACATTCTAGATGTTTCCACCATTGCTAAAATGTGAAACAAGTTAAAACAAACACGCCCACTGTTTTTCTTCTTCTTCCTTTTGTTGAGCAACTGTTCTTCTCAGTACCATGGCCAAAAAATTCCCCCCAAAAATCAATGCTTTCACTCAGACTCATGTGCTGAGAGTGGCTGGTGCTGGCTGTCCTCTGCACACTTTCAGTTTTCCATTCTGCCTTCATTCATATCTTCATCTTGTTGAAAAAACTTCCTCTGGCTTCATGGAGTTGTACAGCTATATCATCAACATGCATCTTATTTTTGAGGTGATTTCACATCTTGCAGTCATGCTTGGAATAAGATGAACTGAGGACTCTTCACCAAATGCGTGTCATCCCATGTCCGGCCCCTCTGAAAAACCCAAAGCCTGAGCATTCTTCCCTACAGTCTCCACTGCATTTCTAGGAAAACACCTGCAAGACAAGAATGTGTTTTCCACTTTTCATTTATAATCTTAAGCTGAACTCATCCCTAAACAGATTTTTTTGCTTAGGACCATCACAAGGAAAGATGATCTAGGCAGGTACATTTTGTGACCCTGTGGTGGGTTGACCCTGGCTAGATGCCAGGTGCCCACCAAAGCCGCTCTACGACTTCCAATCCTCAACTGGACAAGGGAGAGAAAATATAATGAAAGGCTCCTAGGTTGAGATAAGGACAGGGAGATCACTCACCAATTACTGTCACAGGCAAAACAGACTTGACTTTGGTAATAAATTAATTTTTCCCCATCAAATCAGAGTAGGATAATGAGAAATAAAAACCAAATCTTAAACACCTTCTCCCACCCTTCCCTTCTTCCCAGGCTCCACTTCACTCCCAAATTTGCTACCTCCTCCATCTGAGTGGCACAGAGGGATGGGGAATGGGGGTTGTGGTCAGTTCATCACACGTTACGTTGTCTCTGCTGCTCCTTCCTCCTCACGCTCTTCCCCTGCTCCAGCATAGGGTCCCTCCCATGGGAGACAGTCCTCCATGAATTTCTCCAATGTGAGTCCTTCCCACAGGCTACAATTCTTCACAAACTGCTGTAGCATAGGTCCTTTCCATAGGGTGCAGTCCTTCAGGAACAGACTGCTCCAGCATGGGTCCCCCACAGAATCACAAGTCCTGCCAGCAAACCTGCTCTAGCATAGACTCCTCTCTCTATGGGTCCACAGGTCCTGCCAGGAGCCTGCTCCAGCACGGACTTACTACAAAGTCACAGCCTCCTTTGGGCATCCACCTGCTCCAGTGTGGGGTCTTCCACGGGCTGCAGGTGGTTATCTGCTCTACCATTAACCTCCATGGGCTGCAGGGGGACAGCCTGCCTCTACTATGGTCTTCACTACAGGCTGCAGGGGAATCTGCTCTGGTGCCTAGATCACCTCCTCCCCCTCCTTCTTCACTGACTTTGGTATCTGCAGAGTTGTTCCTCTCACATGTTCTCACTCCTCTCTCTAGCTGTAATTACTGTTGTATAGGTTCCTCCCCTTCTTAAATATGTTATCACAGATGTGTTATCACTGTCACTGATTGGCTCGACCTTGGCCAGCGGTGGGTCCATCTTGGAAGCGACTGGCATTGGCTCTATCAGACATGGGGGCAACTTCTAACAGAAGCTACCCCTGTAGCCCCCCAGCTACCAAAACCTTGCCACGTAAACCCAATACAGACTCATATGATTGTAAGCATTGATAAGGGACAGAGAAAGGAAGAAGTTGTCAGGACCGTGACTGCACTAATAGGCTTTAATGGCCCTGACCAGTCTCACCTGGGGCCTCCACCCACACTCCTGCCCATGGGCCCAGGAGCTCCATTTAAGCTCAGCTCAGGGGCTTTAGTAGTCTGAACTATATTGCAAGTGTAGTAGTTTCATGTTCTGTGTCTGTTTTGTGGCTGGATTCTAGACCTGTGTTGTAGCTAGTTATCTTCTGGCTAGGTTCCCCTGGGATTTATGTCACTAGTACTATCTTTGGCCTTGTTTACAAGATGGACTGAGGGCCTATGTTGTAGCCTTGTTTCCAGCCCTGCCTCTGTTTTAAATAGTATTGTAATCACTCCAGCTTCATAGCAGCTGATGTGTCTGTATTGGGAGCCTTGTGGAAGACATATTCAAGGAGTTAGTGATCTTGAGCAGCCCATGTCTACTCTATTGGGCCTTGTACTTAAGGCTTGAGTAGCCCATATGTTAGCATGAATAGCTGCTGTAAGGAAACCTGCTGGAATGCCCTGTGTCAGCCTGTGCTGCATGCTGGTGGATGTTAGGACAGAGATAACATTCCAACCTGTCAGAAGATATATGATTTTGTTTTTTACAGAAAATAACAGGTACCACAGCATGGGAGAGAGAAGGAACCTCTCCACAGATAGCATTTGTGCAGCATGATGTGGGAAAAGCCATCCAGGGTCTGTCCGATGCTGCACGAAAACGTGATTCCCAGCATCTAAAGGGATGTAAGATTTACTATCTATATTCCTCTTTTTATTCTGTCTTATTAAAACAGCTATTTTATTAAGCCATTCGTTGTCAGGCCTTTCTTATTGAGATCCAGAAAGAACCCTGAACCATCTCTCTCACACCCGACTCCACCCCCAGTGCAGAACAGTGCTATACAGTTAACTGTTAACTATAATGCCATGCCTGCAATTACTACTACTTTACAACTTATCATTAATGCATTTCACAGGGTTTTTGCAAAGTAATATTTCTTTAGAGGTTAATCAAAATTCCTAAGATTGCCATTTATTATAATCTGATTTTGGACAATTGTGCAAATCAGTGGCTATTAGAGGCAGCAGTTTTGTCTCAGTCTCAATGAATGGTACATTAATGCAAAAAAACAACAGAGGACTAGAATTACATTTTATGTACATATAAGTGGCTATTGCACAACTCAGTTCAGTATATATCAATTCTGTCAGAATTTTTTCTATCTACTACTTGGAAGACTGGGCAATGCTTACAGCAATATTAAGAGCTTGGAGGGTGGGACAAAGAGAGAAAGTCAGTGTGGGGTCAGTTCCATGTATCGTTCTAAGGAGTAGGGGAAAAAAAGAGTAAAGAGAAAAAGAACAACCTATATATTCATCTCTTTTGCATTAGAAATTGAGCAGATAAGAAGTGGACAACAGCTGACCCATCTTTTGCCATACAGGGCAAAATATACATAGTTCAGTGTACACCTTAGTAAACCATCAGATTCTATGATAAAAGAATGTCAGGGCTTAAAATATCTGGAATATCAGAATTAGTTGCCATGCAGCTCTAATTTGGCTATATGCATATAGGCATACCAACAGCTCTTAATCACTTCCTCCTCCTCCTCTTTGGTGCCAGATTCCTGACTGAAGTCTCAAACAAGCATACATGACCTCATATTTTCCTGGTGAATTTCTCTTTGGTAGATATGCTATTTGGGCAGGCTTTAGGTACATCCCTAAAACTGTGCCTGATAAACTTCCATTATTCCAAAATTTGTAAAGATTCTCAGTGAAACAGTTGTAAAGTTCTTTTAACATATATAATCTTGAATACTTCTCCATTGTTAATTTCAAGTAACTGCTGAACCATTCTAGAAAAATTCAGAATAATGCACATACCCCAAAAGGATAACTTTAAGTCTTAAAGCTGAAATCCGGTAACTTGCAAACAGTAAAAAAATCTCAATGAGAAATGTTAGGCAACCTTATAAATGGCTGTGGTACCAGATCCACCTAAAATATTTTTCAAATCAACTATTTCTATAACAAGAAAGAACATACTTAAAACAAGCATGAGGTCCATTTACTTGTTTCTTAGTAAGCACCTTTTGTTGAAATGTCATAACAGATGTAAAACAGATCTCTTATGTATTTGTGGTGGGTTGACCTTGGCTGGCCACCAGGTGCCCACCAAGCTGCTCTATCACTCCCCCTCCTCATCAGGACAGGGGGAGAAAATAAGATGAAAAACTCATGGGTCGAGATAAACACAGTTTAATAAAGAAAAGCAAAGGCCATGCATGGAAGCAAAGGAAACAAACAAAAAAATATTCTCTACTTCCCATCAGCAGGCAATGTCCAGCTACTTCCTGGGAAGCAGGGCCTCAGTAGGCATAGCGGTTGCTTTGGAAGACAAATGCCTTAATAACAAATGCCCCCCCTCCCCTCCTCCTGTCTCTTAGCTTTTATTGCTGAGCACAACGTCATATGGTATGGAATATCTCCTTGGTCAGTTTGGGTCAACTGTCCTGGCAATGTCCCCTCCCAACCTCTTGCCCACCCACAGCTTACTGGCCTTTGGGGGTGGGGGGGTGGGGCTGGAGAGACAGCCTTGATGCTGTGGGAGCACTGCTCAGCAGTAGCCAAAACATTGGTGTGTTATCAACACCTTTCTAGCTACAAATACAAAGCACAGCACTATGAGGGCTGCTATGGGGAAAGTTAACTCCATCCCAGCCAGATCCTGTACAATCTCCACCCCTTATTTCATACCATTTCCATCATGCTCAGGTCCCACATAATTTAATACATTTATATATCTTCGAACCATCCCATTGTATCTAAGTCTCATTACTGAAATCCCTTCTTCCCAGCACTTACAACTTATGCTACATACTTAAACCATCTTTATACCCAACATACAGATTTATACATTTTATACATTCTCATTAACTACTATACCCTGTCCTTTAACAGATAGATATTATTCTCCCATTCCATGGGCTTCTGCCACTCCTCCAGATGTCCATAAGAAGAGGCTGCGACTTGGGCCCCATCTGTCAAGATGGGCACTCAGGACAGGAGAAGCAACATGTTCGCTTGTTGGATGCCAACACCGGCTTGGTTTGGGTCATCGTTGCATTTGCCTGGTTCCCTGCAAAGCTCACTCTTCATCCGTTCAGGTCGTTCCTGCCACATTACTTCCTACAACATACAACTCACATCACAGATTATTTTCCCCCCAAGGTTAAATCTCCTTGAGACACACACCAGGTGTCCCCATCCTTCCACATTACCCACCAAGTACACCCAGGTCCTTGAGCAAAGACAACCCCACAAATGGGTATGCCTTTTCCCAAGGGAGAAGAGACCTACACCACCTTCCCCAGCCACTTCCCCATGTGCACGACGGGGACCTCATCTCCTCCTACAGTATGTAGGGGTTTTGTTTGGGCAGGACCAGGACGGTTAGCAGTTCCTCTGCTGTTAACCAGCCAAGTGACTTCTGCTAAATTTGTATCCCAGTGCTTCCATGCCCCGTTGCCCAACGCTCTCAACATAGTCTTTAACTGTCCATTATATCCTTCAGTCTTTCTGGCGGTTTGTGGGTGATAGGGGATGTGATACACCCAGTCAATGCTGTGTTTCTTGGCCCAGGAGTTTATGAGGTTATTTTGGAAATGAGTCCCATTGTCTGACTCAATTCTTTCTGGGGTACCATGTTGCCAAAAATTTGCCTTTCAAGGCCTAAGATGATGTTTCAGGCAGTGGCATGGTTTACAGGGTATGTCTCTAGCCAACCGGTAGTTGCTTCCACCATGGCGAGTATGTAGCGCTTGCCTTGGCATGTTTGTGGCAGTGATCCAACATAGTCATTTTGCCAGGCCTCGCCATATCAAAAACCCAGCCACTGCTCTCTATTCCAGGGAGACTTTACTCGTGTGGCTCGCTTGATTGCAGCACATGTTTCACATTCATAGGTGACCTGCGTGATGGCCTCCATGGTCAGGTCCACCCCTCGATCATGAGCCCATCTGTATGTTGCATCTCTCCCTAGATATCCTGATGTTTCATGGGCCCATTGAGCTAGAAATAGCTCACCCTTACGCTCCCAGTCCAGGTCCACCCGAGCCACTTCAATTTTGACAGCCTTGTCTACCTGTTCATTGTTTCAATGTTCTTCAGTGGCGTGTCTTTTGGGCATGTGAGCATCTACATGACGTATCTTTAGAGCCATGTTTTCTACTCAGGCAGCAACGTCTTGCCATAATGCAGCAGCCCAGATGGGTTTACCCCTGCGTTGCCAATTGGTTGTCTTCTGCTGCTGTAGGGCACCCTCATAGGACATTAGCCACCATCCAGGAGTCAGTACAGAGAGAGAGCACTGGCCACTTTTCTTGTTCAGCAATCTCTAGGGCCAGCTGCATGGCTTTCACTTCTGCAAACTGACTTGACTCACCTTCTCCTTCAGTGGCTTCAACAACTTGTTGTGTGGGACTCCACACAGCAGTTTTCCACTTCCGATGGTTTCCTACCACAGGACAGGATCCATCAGTAAACAAAGCATAACGCCTTTCATCCTCGGATAACTCATTATATGGTGGTGCCTCTTGGGCATGAGCCACCTCCTTGGGCAATGCTCCAAAATCTCTGCCTTCTGCCCACTCCATGATCTCTTCCAGGATTCCTGGATGGCTGGGGTTCCCCATTCGAGCCCATTGCGCGATCAATGCTACCCACTTACTCCATGTAGCGCCAGTTCCGTGACATGTAGAAGGGACGTTTCCTCTGAACATCCGGTGCAGCACGGGCAGTCACGGTGCCAAGAGGAGATATGCTTCTGTACCAACAACTTCTGAAGCATCTCAAACCCCCTCACATGCTGCTAGTATCAATTTTTCAGTCAGGATGTAGTGGGCTTCTGATCCTCAGTACCCCCGGCTCCAAAACCCTAGAGGTCGACCTCAAGTTTCTCCTGGTGTTTTCTGCCAGAGGCTCCAGGTGAGACCATGCTCCCCGGCTGCAGTGTAGAGCACATTTTGCACAGCTGGTCCTGTCCGGACAGGCCCAAGAGCTACCGCATGAGCTATCTCCTGTTTGATCTTCTCAAAGGCTTGCTGTTGCTCAAGGTCCCACTCAAAATAGTTCTTCTTTAGGGTCACTCAATAGAGAGGGCTCACAAGCTGACTGTAACCTAGCATATGCATTCTCCAGAATCCCACAAGGCCTAGGAAAACTTGTGTTTCTTTCTTGTTAGCTGGTGGAAACACAGTTGTTATCTTGTTGATCACATCCATAGGGACATGATGATGTCCATCCTGCCAATTTACTCCCAAGAACTGGATCTCCTGTGCAGGTCCTTTGACCTTGCTTCTTTTTATGGCAAAACCAGCTTTCAGAAGAATCTGAATCACTCTTTTTCCCTTCTCAAACATTTCTGCTTTGTTGCCCCACATGATGATGTTGTCAATGTATTGTAGATGTTCAGGGGCATCACCCTGTTCCAGTGCAGTTTGGATTAGTCCATGACAAATAGTAGGACTGTGCTTCCACCCCTGGGGCAGTCGATTCCAGGTGTATTGGACACCCCTCCATGTGAAAGCAAACTGTGGCCTGTACTCTGCTGCCAAAGGAATTGAAAAAAAACCACATTGGCAATGTCAGTTATAGCATACCACTTGGCTGCCTTTGACTCCAGTTCATCTTGGAGCTCTAGCATGTCTGGTATGGCAGCACTTAGTGGTGGCGTGACTTCGTTCAGGCCACGATAGTCTACTGTTAACTGCCACCCTCCATCAGACTTTTGCACTGGCCATATGAGACTATTAAAGGGTGAGTGAGCCTTGCTGATCACTCCTTGGCTCTCCAATTGATGAATCAGCTCATGGATGGGAGCCAGGGAGTCTCGGTTTGTTATTGCCACCAGTGCACCGTCCTGGTAGCAATCGGCAGCTGCTGTTCTTCAACTTGCAGCAATCCCACAATGAAGGGATCTTCCAAGAGGCCAGGCAGGGTAGATGATAGCTGTTTAATCTTCTCTGTGTTCACGGTGGCTACACCAAAAGCCCATCGGTACCCCTTTGGGTCCTTGAAGTACCCTCTCCTGAGGTAGTCTATGCCAAGGATACAAGGAGCCTCCGGGACGGTCACAATGGGGTGCTTTTCCCACTTGTCCTCTGTTAAGCTCACCTCAGCCTCCAATACAGACAATTATTGGGATCCCCCTGTCACTCCAGAGATCCAGATGGGTTCCATGCCCTTATACTCTGATGGCACCAGCGTACACTGTGCACCAGTGTCTATCAAAGCCTTATACTTCTTGTGGGTCCGATGAGCCAGGCCATCAAGTCCACACAGTCCAGTATACCTGGTCATCCCTTTCCTCCTCCTCGCCAAAGGCAGGAAGCCTCTATTCCTGTTCCTGGTCGGAGTATTCACTGTCTGACCCTTGCAGTGCCAGATCCCTCACCAGGATCAAGGGAGGTGATCTCAGTCCTTCTTCTATGTCTGGGAGATCACTGATTGCCTTCTACAGCAACTAAGCTGACAGCCTTCTTGGGTGGCCCCTTCTTAACAGCTGTCTTCCCTCTCAGTTCGCATACATGGGCTTCCAGCTTAAAGGTGGCTTCACCATCCCACTTCCTCATGTCCTGCCCTGGTCACACAGGAAGAACCAGAGTGCACCACGCGGCATGCTCCTGGAGCTCCCTTTCCCCCTGACCGGGGCAGGAGAGGACTGACTCTTTGGGGCACCCCTGACAGCCAAGGCACTGGCCCATAGGGATGAGGAGTTACAGAGATTTTCTTCAAAGTTCTGGAGCCAGGAAGATGCTCTCTCCACAGTTGGTGTATCCATATCCAGGCAATACATTGTTGCCAAGCTGTTAGAATATGATGCTGGGGCACTTTGAATCACCTTCCTCCACATGGCCCATATGCACAGGACATAATCTGGATCTTTGGAGACCTCCTCATTGTCTAGATCAATGTAGATGACTACCAGCACCGCTAATTCTCTCAGATACTGGATGCCTCCATCCGCAGTAGTACACTTTCCTTGGTAGTTCACAAGATCTTCCTTGAACAGTTATCTTGCCCTCACACTTGAGAGGAGCTGTCTCCAGAGACTGCCAATTGCTGCCTCTTTTCCAATTCCTCTCTCAATTCCCTGGTTTCTAGCCAGGGATCCCAGCTGTTGGGCTTCATTACCTTCCAATTGCTGACTGTTGTCCCTGCTATCCCAGCATCAGAGCAGTCAGGCAGCAATCTGCTCACCTGGCTGGCAGCTGTAATCTTTCTGCATGTCTTGAAGTTCTTTTGAAGTCCGGGAGCAGGTAGTTTCTGCCTCTTGCCTGATTTCTCTCACTTCTTCCTCCTGTTTCTTTGCTGAAGGACTGGCCTCCTGATCAAACCCTTCCTCTTCTTCCTCCTCCCTTACTAATTGATGATATGAACCCATTGACCTCCTTGTCCACTGTTTCTTTTTCATTACTGGGGCAATTACTGTAGTTGGTGTTTGGGTCCCTATCTATCTCAACCATGGTGTCCTCAGATGCGGTTTGGGTCCCTGTTTCAACTATCGTGTTCTTGGATGTAGTTTGTATCCTGGTCTCAATCATGGTATTCTCTGAGGTGATTTGGGTCCCTGCCTTAACCACAGTCCTCCGATAGTACTGAATTGTGGCTCAGTAGGCACAGGCCAAGCCCCAGTCCAGTGCTAGAAGCTGCTGGTTTTCATTGGGGTAGGCAAGGCACCTTTCTATTAGGTGGCGTGTCATTTTACCAGTATTACTTGCCTGTTCAGGTATAAAATCCCAGGCTATGGGAAGTGATAACTGCCCTAGGCACCTGCCCAAATCCTTCCACACATCCTGCCACCCAGGGACCAGCTGCCTCAGGGCACATTTTGGTATCGCCTCACCCAAAAGTTGTCTTCTCTTATGCCAGGATGACACCAGATTCCACAAACCCAACAATAAGCCAACAGTGTTAATTAGTAGTATTAAACAGCTCACGTAAGGGTGAACAAGGACCTCGGGAGCCTGTGCAATAAAACCACCCACATCAATCATGGGTAGGAAGAGGGAGGTGTATTCCCTCATCCTCTCCACAAGATAGCTCCCCAGCACAGTAAGGGCATCAGTGCCAGGGCAAAGTGCATAGCCATTGTTTGTATTAACATGTTTCCAAGCTCAAAATAAAGAGATAAGCAGTGGAGCCAGCAAACTCCGTGATCCTCACAGAAGCTTGCCACTTAACAACTACTATAATTACAGCACACTCAAATCAAAACTGCCATTGTCTCGAGTCCCACGTTGGGCGCCAAAAAGGACTGTGGTGGGTTGACCTTGGATGACTACCAGGTGCCCACCAAGCCACTCTATCACTCCCCCTCCTCAGCAGGACAGGGAGAGAAAATAAAATGAAGAACTCATGGGTCAAGCTAAAGGCAGTTTAATAAAGAAAAGCAAAGGCCATGCATGGAAGCAAAGGAAACAAAAAAAAAAAATTATTCTCTACTTCCCATCAGCAGGCGATGTCCAGCCACTTCGCCACTTCCTAGGAAGTAGAGCCTCAGTACACATAGCAGTTGCTTTGGAAGACAAATGCCTTAATAATGAATGCCCTCCCTCCTCCTCCTTTCTCTTAGCTTTTATTGCTGAGCATAACGTCATCTGGTCGCTTTGGTCAGTTTGGGTCAGCTGTCCTGGCTATGTCCCCTCCCAACCTCTTGCCCACCCCCAGCCTACTGGCCTTTGGGGGTGGGGGGGTTGGAGAGACAGCCTTGATGCTGTGGGAGCACTGCTCAGCAGTAGCCAAAACATTGGTGTGTTATCAACAACTTTCTAGCTACAAATACAAAGCACAGCACTATGAGGGCTGCTATGGGGAAAATTAACTCCATCCCAGACAGGCCCAGTACAAATAGTCTGGAAAAAAAATGGGAAAGCATCCTGAGAAAGTAAGAATTGGTAACTGCCATCGGCTGTTCTAACTGCAAGAACAGGAAAACAGTCTGGAAAAATAAAAGTTGGTCTGAAAGAACAGAAAACATCATCATCTATTGACTGTTACAGGTGAAAAATAGAAATGAACAGCATCTATTGGCTGCTCAAAGTGGTGGTTTCCTACGCCTTCTTATGTCTCTATGATATAAAAAAGACTTAATTTTTATCCAAAATTGAACGTCTCTCTTTGAGACCTTCCTGTGCTGAATGTACTTTTCCTTTCCTAAACAGGTTGAACTCTCTGCACAAATTTTCCATGATATCTTGGACTCTCACCAGGGATGCCTGGCTGACTCCAGACTCTGTGACATGGATCATGTTTGAAGTGACACTCTGTCTGTTACTTTGTTGGTCCCCCTCTGGGCTCATTTCTGGGGTTGGTTTGGTTTGTCTTCCTACCTCTGGTATGATTGGGTCCCCCTCTGGGATCAGTTTGTCCTCCCCTCTGGGAAGGTTTGGCCCCTTCTGAAAACTGCCTAATTCACTTCATACCAGTACTATATATCCATATCAATAATCTGTCATAAGTACATCTGCTATTATATTGTTGATAAGTTTGCTTCACTAATGATAAGTTTGTAGTAACCTGTAATAGTATACATCTACTTGGTTGTTGCTATTATTGATTGTTGCTATAATATTTATTGTTGCTATATTATTGATTCCTGATAGTAATTTGTAATAGCTTGATATATATATTCACTTTATTAATCATAAGTATACTTGCTAGTGGTAATTTTTGTGGTAGTATACTTGCTAGTGGCGATTTGTGTGGTAATCTGTAATAAAGTACAGAAATTTAGAGGATAAAAGCCTCCATGTCCTTGTGTATTATGGAATCCCATGAACCCATGGTTGCGATCTCTACATACCCACAGGCCAGGTAACCCTTCAGGTTGTGACAGCAACCTGTTCCAGTGTTTGACCACCCTTGCAGACAAAAATCTCCTGTGTTTCAGTTTGTGCCTATTGCATCTTGTCCTGTCACTGTCCCCAGATCCTTTTCTGCAAAGCTGCTTTTCAGCTGGACGGCCCCCAGCATATATTGCTGCATGGGGTTGTTCCTCCTCAGGGGCAGGACTTTGCAATTCCCTTTGTTGAGCTGCACTAGGTTCCTGTCAGCCCATTTCTCCAGCCTGTTGAGGCCCCTCTGGATGGCAGCATGACCCTCTGGCTTATCAGCCACTCCTCCCGGTTTTGTGTCATCAGCAAACTGGCTGGGGGTACACTCTGCCCCATCATCCAGATCATTAATGAAGATGTTGAACAGGACTGGACCCAGTACCAACCCCTGGAGTATACTGCTAGTGACTGGCCTCCAACTGGACTTCATGCCGCTGATCACCACCCTCTGGGCCCAGTCATTCAGACAGTTTTCCATCCACTTCGCTGTCCACTAATCTAGCCTATACTTTGTCATCTTGTCTGTGATGATAGTAGACAGCGTCAAAGGCTTTACTAAAGTTGAGTTAAACAACATCCACTGCCCTCGTCTCATCCACCATGCTAGTCACCTCATTGTACAAAGCTATCAAGCTTTTACCAGGTTGCATTCTAAGAAAATTTTTTGTAAGGCTGAACCACAGGAAGCAGACCACTGAGAAAGTCATCAGAAAGGAAGGCATTTCATATTTTTAAGAAAAACCTGAATTTCTACCTTTCTGTGGCTAAATATCTGAATATATGTCACAGGAGTGGTGTTTGAAATGCAGCCCTTTTTTTCCCTTTGATATTTTTCTATAAATAAAAACTGAGATTCTTACTCATCAGGAAAAACATAACTTTCTTTTGTTATAAATTTTGTTATAAATTTACTGTATTACATATTACTTAGCTTGCAAAAGCTGAAAAGAGTTTCCTGATCTACATTGCCTCACAGCAGCACTCTACACCTTGAAAGACAAACTTGTGAAAGTATAATACATTTGGCATTTACTCATTGGAAGTAAATTTGCATATGCTTGAGGGAGGCCCAAGGCACTTTTTTGAAATTTTTTATGCCATGTTAGGAATTTTTTTTGAAAGGGACTGAGAACTAAACTAGAAAATGTCATTATGGTATCCTTTGCAGATGTGATCTTACAGTGAGAAAACCTGGATCTAATACAGATTACTCTACCTCAAAAAGAATATAGAATAAGATGATCTGGGGACAGATCTCCTTTGAAGGAGACATTACATAAAATGGGAGTCTTCAATTTGAAAAATAAATGAATGTGAATGGTATGGAGACAGTAGATCTGCAATTACTCGCTCTTTCTCAAAAAAACAGGAACCAAAGGATGCCCAAAGAATCCATCAGGTTCACAAGGAAGTAGTATTTCCACATTGCACATCATAAGTAAGTAGTGGGTCTCACTGCCATGCAATGTTGTGGAAGCCAAAAGCCTAAGTAAGTTTATAAAGTGTCAGTTCACAGGAGATATAGCTTCATTTGTCCTATTAAGCATGATGGTGCAGGTACAACTCCCAACTGAAGGAAGAAAGGAAGTTTTTCCACTATTTACTGCTGGAAAAAATGAGAGATATTCTAGGGAAGAATTCCATACGTGACATGTTTCTTATGTTCTTCCCTGTAAAAATCCCCTACAGGCCACTGTCAGGAACAAGATAACGAGATAAGTGAACTTTTGATCTTATCCCATATGGCAGTTCTTATGTCTAGATATCACATAACGTAACCATCCTTTTTTTTCTTGTAAATAATTTTTTTTCCAACTATGTGTATTCATTTTGCAGCAATAGAAATTAATACAGTAGAAATGAAGCACTCTACGAACTAAGACTGTCAGGCCTTTCCATTTAGTATGGCTTTAACTTTTCAATATTGTGAGGCACGCCCAATTGACTTAAAGGTAAACATGCACCTGTTTGTTTATTCCGCAACAGCCAGGAAAAATTAATAACTGCATAAATTACAGATGCAAGAGTACAGTTAAGGATGAGTGATTGATAGAATTAATGTGAATGTATAGGAATGAGACAATATCAGTGTGTAAGAATCATAGAATCATAGAATTGTTTAGGTTGGAAAAGACCCTTAAGATCATCAAGTCCAACTGTCCACTGCCAAGTCCACCATTAAATCATGTCCCTAAGCACCACATCTACTCATCTTTTAAATACCTCCAGAGATGGAGACTCAACCACCTCCCTGGGCAGCCTGTTCCAGTGCCTGACTACCCTTTCAGTGAAGAAGTTTTTCCTAATATCAAACCTAAACCTCCCCTGGTGCAACTTGAGGCCATTTCCACTTGTCCTATCACTTGTTACTTGGGAGAAGAGACCAACCCCCGCCTCACTACAACCTCCTTTCAGGTAGTTGTAGAGAGCAATAAGGTCTCCCCTCAGCCTCGTCTTCTCCAGACTAAACAACCCCAGGTCCCTCAGCCACTCCTCATAGGACTTGTGCTCTAGACCCTTCACCAGCTTCATTGCCCTTCTCTGGACACACTCCAGCATCTCAATGTCCTTGTAGTGAGGGGCCCAAAACTGAACACAGTATTCGAGGTGCGACCTCACCAGTGCCGAGTACAGGGGGGACGATCACTTCCCTAGTCCTTCTGGCCACACTGATTCTGATACAACCCAGGATGCTATTGGCCTTCTTGGCCACCTGGGCACATTGCCGGCTCATATTCAGCTGGCTGTCGACCAACACCCTCAGGTCCTTTTCTGCCAGGCAGCTTTCCAGCCAAGCCTGTAGCGTTGCATGGGGTTGTTGCAACCCAAGTGCAGGACCCAGCACTTAGCCTTGTTGAGCCTCATATCATATCAGGCCAATTGATCCAGCCTATGCAGATCCCTCTCTAGACTCTTCCTACCCTCCAGCAGATCAACACTCCCGGCCAACTTGGTGTCGTCTGCAAACTTACTGAGGGTGCACTCGATCCCCTCGTCCAGATCATATTGATAGATATTAAACAGAACTGGCCCCAATACCGACCCCTGGGGAACACCACTTGTGACCGGCTGCCAACTGGATTTAACTCCATTCACCACAACTCTTTGGGCCCGGTCATCCAGCCAGTTTTTTACCCAGCGAAGAGTACACCCGTCCAAGCCATGAGCAGCCAGTTTTCGTTGCCCTTCTTTGGACACATTTCCAGTGCAAAATCATTTTAATCAGAAAATTTAAGCTGAGAATTAGTGGTCAGTCTACATGATGCTGTTTAAATGTGTGTCTACATATGCAAAAAAACTTCACCACGAAGAAATGGTTTGTGGAAATATACACCAGTTCAAGGAGATCTTTGCATAAATGAGAATTTGATTGTTCCTCTATGTAACTGCTCAGCAGCACTTGGATCATACTTTCCGTGTTCAACATTTTTGGCTTGTCCATTGCAGAGTGATTAATACTTACCTGGGCACTTTTTCACAGCACAGAGATCTGTCATAGTGAAATTATACCTCAGGACTTCTTCAAATACATAAAAATTAACATGTTAACACTAGGCAAGAGCCTGCAGTAGCATATATAACCAAAAGGGACTATCTGGAGAGCACTTAATATTGCCTTTTATAGTTCATAGTCACCAAAACACCTCTCCAGTGACACAGTGATTATCTACATGGGACAAGGTCCTCAAGCCCTCTCTCAAAAGCAGTCTGTAATTTTAGAGTCTGAATGAAGATGTCATGTGGATATGAAACACAGCTGCAATGATACAGGATCTGAGCAGAGATGTGTGTTTTATAATTACATTCCTTTGTTTTGTGGAGAAGTTACAGACCCTATGCACCCAGCTACTCCAGAGTAACTTTTATCACCATCTAATCCTTTCTGTCCCTCTCCTGTCTAATTGTTCATGCTGGGGAGTACCAACCAGGCAAGTATATTTTTTCCTCCTCAGATCAGATCAAGGATCCTTCTTTGAGCAAGGATAATGAGGGAGGTGTTCCATCTCCTCAGGGCGAACAATTTATTTGATTTTACATACTTTCTATGTAAGAAGGCTCTAATTGAAAATCACAGGCTGAGCAAAAGCTGAGTGAGGGTCTTGAAGGAAGAAACATGGAAACTCTAATCAACTATTTATAATTCTGCGGACTTTACAAATTTTTATTTAATGGAGTCGTTTTCTTGAAGAAGTTTATTTATTTGACTGGGCTCTCTATTTTGCTGCTGTATCAAATATTCTAGAAGTGGTACACCTTGTGAAGAGGGTGTTTTATCTATTTTCAGTTTACTTTACTGTGCACATGCAGTATGTTTTGTTTGAAAGGCTGCATCTGGGGAGGAAGGCAAACAGTTTGCCTTGCCATGGCTCTTATAAATTTAGGCAGGCAAAGCCCTCTGGAAAAATGTGAAGATAGAGCCTTCCCTAGGGGAAACTGAGCAGGGAGTTTATGGAGTGCCATATAAGCGCTGGCTGAGACTCCTAGCAGGAGTGGGGTACTGATAACGGCAAGAAGTGAACCCTCAGAGGAGACTAAGAAGTGAGAGAGAAGGAATATTTCCTAGGAACCTAGGGGAAATTGTCTGAAGATTGTACAATGCAAGAGGACAGCAAAGGTTGCTGGACTGGAAAGCAAGACTGATGAAGAAAACTGCAAGGTAGATGAAGAGAAAGGAGTTAATTCCCATATTTTTACTTAATGTCTCCTCTGGCAGATCTCAGATTCTACTATTTTAAAAGTTTTCTTGTATTTGCTAATTTACATTTTAAGAAAACCTTGCTTCAGAGATAGAAGCAGTGAGTATTGCTAGGAACACTCACTGTAAGGAAAAGTTAGACAGTGTCATCTCAAGGCTCTGCTCAGCCAAAGCTTTCATCAGACACTTCTTTGAGGATATTGAGACTCAGCTTCTAGGCCACTGTGTGTGCACAGGCAAGCATTAATTAGGCTGTATCTAAAGGTTTGTTCTGCAGGAAGTTGTAAAAACACTCTCCACTTCCTTACTAACTGAAAAATTACTTTTCCCAAGTCAGAAGCTAGAAGAAAAAATGAGATCTTATCTTATCCTATGGAGAACCAATTCACCTCATAATTGTTTGGCTAATTTGCCAAGCATGAAAAAGTAATACTATGTAAAAGACAGTAAACCTTCCTTAAACTAGGGCTATTTTTTCAGTAGACCATATAACCTTCTCAATCTTTATTCTCCAATCTATTCTCTTATAAAAGTGTTTACAGCTGTGAGAGTATGAGCTGCCACTCACACTAATTTGCTAACATCAATCTTCTTCAATCTATGAATAGCTGCTGAAGAAAGACTGTTAGCCAGACCTTTTCCCATCTTCTGAATGGGTGGCAGATTTCTCCAACATACTAGATTATAAGGAAGCTAATTTTGTCAGTAGAGAGAAGTACCAGACTCTCCTAGACAGATTTTCTGTCCTGCTTTTGGAGATCTAGAGTATTAGACTTACAGAGGCTTCAGGAAGACCCTCCCTTTCCCTCACCAAGGCATTTAGTGATTTCCTCTGATCTTGCTCTTTGGCAGCCAGTGACCCCAGGCAGATACCCTAGTTCCTTACCAAAAAAGCTGATTCTGTTTCTTAGACTAGTTCCAGTTACTAGGCTGTCCTAGGTACTGTACAGACTCAGTTCCAAACTGTGGACCACAATTTGGACATCATGTTTTGAATGCGAATGATTCAGTGAAGAAGAAAGGGGCAACTACATGAAATTCTTTATTTCATGTCTGCATAAAATAAAGGGTACTCAAAGAGGCAGAGGCATCCCTCTTTAATGGTTGTGTGTACTCTGAAAACACAGCATTTTTTTTTCCCTGAGTGTACACATGTTTTGATTTTGCTTATTCTATAGAGGAGAGTGTGGTTTGGCATCTGGACTTTTTTTTTTTACAGGAACATTATTTTGCATCTTGATTTTGCACAAAAGAAAGCTGGATTCTTGTTGCATTGCCAGGTTTTGTCATCATCCTTTGGCTCCCATTTGGCTCCCATTGCCTGTAGCAGACTGCCACCTCTCCCTCTCAAACAACAGAAACAGATGAAAATAAACTTCACAAGCCAACTGTCTGACATCCCTGTCCCAGCAATTTATGCTGTGGAGTTGGCATCCAGACAACCAGGAAAACAGTTCTTATTGACATCTACTCCTGTCCCAGAGCAGAGTTTATCCCTTCAATTAGCACATCCTCAGTTGCTTTAGTGCAGACATCACACCTGAAATACTACCTGCTCCAGGACTGCTTTCCTCTTGGACAGCAGGTCTCTGCTTCTCCCAAATACACCTATTCCAAAAACATTTTTGGGGTGCATCTCTTCCCCTCCCTTCCCAGATAAGTACTGCCTTCCCAAGTGCTTCTAACTGCTGAGGATCATGAGACTGAGGGGCTAGCAATGTATACATCAGCACCATGCTGTGCCTGTTTTACAAACCCATTGGGAACCACCTACATTAGGAAATTATTCTCTTTCTAGACTCCCTACAGGACATAGCTACCTAAATTAAGCGTTTAAAGTTAGGTGATTTAAGTGATGTCCATAGGTTATACAAACAGAATGAACCTGAGATCATCTCAAATGACTTCTTGTTTCTTATGGGCCATAGATTTTCACGTGAACCCCTACACTGATCTTAATAACATGCTAAAATATATCTTCAAGGCAGGACAGTGAGAAACAGAGAGCTTTTCCCTTTCCTTGGCCATTTGCACAGATGGTTAATTTCTGTCTGTTTAAAATATGTGCCTATTTTTAACACATACGAGTTTTCATCTGTTTGTGTTGTCTTTTTTCTAATACAATAAAGATCCCTTAAGTACCTTTATCCCTGTAAAGCTACTTGTGTCATGCAATCAATTCTTTTTTTTTTACTTTTTTGATAGGCAAATTTAAATTTGTGTCTCTGACAATTAGGCTTTTATTTTCCTCAGAGTTCAAATAATTTTAGGCATGCTCTCCAGTTTTTCATCTTCCATTTTAAAAGGTGGACCTGAGAACATATGAACATTAGACAGTATCCAGATTCTGACTTGTCATTCTTGAGTTGTTGTAGGTTGACTCCAGCCAGCAGCTAAGCACTCACACAGCCATTCTCTCACTCCCCCCAGCCCCTCCAGCAGGATGAGAGAGAGAATAGGAAGAGCAAAAGCGAGAAAATTTGTGGGTCGAGATAAAGGCAGTTTAATAAGTGAAGGAAAGAGGAGAAAAAAACCAAGTGATGCAAAGGCAATCACTCACCACCTCCCACAAGCAGTCCGATGCCCAGCCAGTCTCCAAACAATGGCCACCTTGGAAGTCAAAAAACCCACCCCCTTCTTCTTCTTCTGCTACCCCAATTTTTATTGCTGAGCACTATGTCATACAGTATGGAATATTCCCTTGGCCAATTCAAGTCAGCTGACCTGGCTGTGTCCCCTCCCAACTTCTTCCCACCCCCAGCTTACTTGACGGATGGAGCAGAGTGGGAAAAAGAGAAAGCCTTGACACTGTGCAAGTACTGTTCAGCAACAGACAAAACACTGGTGTGTTATTGTATTGGGAGCCTTGCGGAAGACATTCTATTTGAGGAATACGTGATTTTGAACAAGCCATGTCTGCTCCATAGGGCCACGTACTTAGAGCTTGAGAAGCCCATATGTTATTTGTGGCAATTAAACACGGACTCCGCATATGAGTTTAGGCGAAGACAAGCGAAGACACTTTATTTTTACAATCTATCCCTTTCATAATATGATCTAGTGTTCACGAGCAAGCAAAACTTATTTCATTGGCTACTGTCTTGCGTCCACGCGTCTCTTCAGCGTTACTTATTGGTTCTTCAAGCTGGTGCACGCGAATTCCTCTTTCAGGGATGTATCCAATCTCATCCTTATTTTTCTGCCTCTAAGTTTCACAAACTTCTTTGTAACAAGCCTCAAGGCCACAGCTGCATTCCTGCGAACCTGTTTGTAACAAGCCTCAAGGGCACAGCTGCATCTCGTCAAAGTAAAACACAATCTCATTTATTCCCACAATTCCCCCTTTTTGTTTTTCTATCACAAAAGCTTGTTTAATCATATTCTATAGCATTTTCTGTACCCAAGACACTAGACAAGAAACTGTCATTATTATAGCGCAAAATATTAGTAACAAGAAAAGACCCATTTTGATTAGAGACATTATCCACCCGCCAATTCCCCAACTTGTTAGTAAGTGATTCAGCCAATCAAATCCATCACTGACTTGTAATTTGCTAACTTCAAATCTTTGATTGCTTTATGGATTGATTTGGAGTTATCTGATAAGTCATTCCCCATCAGTCTTCTCAGAGTTCAGTGTCTTCTGCTGTTCGTTCTTGTTATCCAATGCAAGAGCCGGTCTTATGCACCTTGCAGGTACCCACTTAGGTCTAACATCTGTTGAGACACAAGCATACCCTCTGCCCCAGGTTAGCAGATCAAAAGGACCTTCCCAATTACCTGTTTGTAGCGACTTTGTAAAAACTTGGGCCCTCTGTGGGGGTGGCTATTAAATCTTTTGATTGAAGAGACAGAAAATGAGAGATAATAACAGGAATATTATTTTCAGACATATTCAGGTAGTTTAACACATACATGGCTTTACTTAGTCTGTCTGCTGGAGTGGCTCCTGGCATTCCCCCTTTTTGTTTTTGCAGGTTCAATTGTTTGTTGCAAGATTTTCCAGCCCAGATATTTCCAAGGCTCAGTTTTTTGCACTTTTTCAGGGACTATTTCAAGTCCATATCTGTTTAGAGCTCGTTGTATCTCTTTTTCTTAGTTCTGGGCAATCTCTTTTAAAATGTCCAGTTTTACCACAGGAGAAACATGATTTCTGCACTTTCATTGCGGCGGCAAAAGCTGTAGCTAATGTTTCCATATGATGGGACATTGACCCCACCTTTTGGGTAGCTTCTATCATGTCCATTAAGGAGGGATTTTTTAGAGGCAAAAGCACTTTTTTACAGTCCGTATTCGCATTTTCAAAGGCTAATTTTAAGAGTAGGACCTCTCTTGCTTCTGCATTTTCGACTTGTTTTTCCAAAGCCTCTTTAAGATGATCTAAGAATGAGATATATCCCTCTCCTCTCCCTTGCTTTATTAATGTAAATTATTTTGTCGCTCTTCTGGCATCCGGCACTCTTAGTAATGCCTGTAAAGCAAGGTCTCTGCCTTGTGATAATATCTCTGGTCGTAACCGTCCCTGTAACGTTGGGTGATTTAGCGGCGGATCCCCCATAAGTCGTGGGAGTCCTGCCCCTTGTAAAGGGTCGCCTTGTTGTCGCTGCATATTGATAATTGTGGCGTTTTGACAGGCGGTATGCCAGGTGCTTTCAAAGATCACCTTTTGCGTTGGGGTCAATATAAGATTAGTAAGCGTGCATATATCAAATGGTACTATTTCATTTGTAAATATTCCCCGTAGCAGGGATTGTGTAAAAGGAGAACCCAGTCCATGCGCAGCAACTGTTTGTCGTAGATCTTTTAAAACATTATAGACAAAAGGTTCATGCTCATTGGGGCCATTTCCATTGCTGCGTATGACGGGACATGCTACCGCTGAACAAAAAGCTGTATCTCCCACTTGCAATGCTTGGTGTCTAATCTTTTGCCACCTTGTAGCAGCGGCTGACGTCCCCCATTCCTCGGGTGGCAATTGATTATGGGTTTGTGGAGTATCGGCATTAGCAGCAGTAGAGAAAGGCGGTAAGAGTGCCGACGCAGCAGGGGCCGGGGGTGGGCGGGGAAGTGGAGGGGTACTGATTGCAGGGATCGGAAGGTCTAGCAGAGGTGTTGAAGCCATAGGAGCAGGTGAAGGAGAAAGCGGCGCAGAGGGTAGCGGCGGCGCGGGGGGGGGGTGGAGGGTTGCGCAGCCTGAGCACCCGCGAGCAAGGGCATGTCGGAGGACGAACCCGATGCCGGTGTTTCTGGCGTGCCCTGCGGGGTTAGCTCCGGAGTGGTAGCAGAGGCTGCAGCCACCATCGCCTTTCGGTCTGACTCTAATTGTTCTAAAGGGTCTTTCAGTAAACGCCATGTCGTCAAAACACTTGTGGCATTACTGTCCCCCCTGGTGGCCGCTTCCCATAACACTTTCCCTGCCTCCTCCCAAGTCTCCACCTGGAACGCGGTCGCTGCGTTCGCTTGCTGCCTGTTTTTTCGCAACCAAGTTAACAACAACTGAACCTTTCCTTCATCATAATTTATTCCCCTTTTTGCAAGGATTGGCAAAAATATACACAAAATAGATTTTTCTTCCGAGGACATTTGCGCCCCCATTTTCCCGTCCCCAGCTGCTCACCTCTTTTTCCCGAGGTGATTAATTGTCAACAAGCAGCTCTCTGGTCCGCTGCAGTAGAGTTCAGCTCTCTGGTCTGCTGCAATATAGTTCAGCTCTATGGTCTGCTGCAATAAAGTTCAGCTGGGCTTGCCACCGGCCGCTCTCTCGTCCGCAATTCTTAGGATCGAATCACATCATAGGACCGAATCACGTCATAGGACCGAATCACGTCGGGGTCACCATTTGTGGCAATTAAACACGGACTCCACGTATGAGTTAAGGCGAAGACAAGCGAAGACACTTCATTTTTACAATCTATCCCTTTTATAATATGATCTAGTGTTCACGAGCAAGCAAAACTTATTTCATTGGCTACTGTCTTGCATCCACACGTCTCTTCAGCGTTACTTATTGGTTCTTCAAGCTGGTGCACGCGAATTCCTCTTTCAGGGATGTATCCAATCTCATCCTTATTTTTCTGCCTCTAAGTTTCACAAACTTCTTTGTAACAAGCCTCAAGGGCACAGCTGCATCTCGTCAAAGTAAAACACAATCTCATTTATTCCCACAGTTATTAATATATAATCTGTAACTTATAACAACTTTGAGAAAGGTAAACTGTATGTGGATCAAGGGGTGGAATGTAGCGATCTTGACCAAGAGACCATTTTACATGGAGGAGTCAGTGATCAATGTAACAGTTAACCTGAGAAGGCCCAGGACTGTGCTGTGCTGCACATACAGCTTGGCCTTCAGGCCTGTGTTGTGCTGCACAAATTCCTTGGCCGCAGGGTAAACTCAGCCACCTCAGCGTATCAGAGGAGCCTGCAGGCAGCTCCCACTTGGTACTGGCAATTACCCCACCCGTGTGGCTTTGCCTTTATCTTAAAATACAGCAAAAAGTTCTCATGCGAACATCCTTTATGAATAGCATTGCTTTCTTGTAAGAAAAATATATAACAGCTCGAATAACCAAAAAGGAGGAATGTCTCTCCACAGATGAGATCTGCACGGTGTGATCTGCACAGCATGCCATGGGAAAATCCATGTGGGGTCCATCCAATGCTGCACGAATATAGGGTTCCCAGCATTTGAAGGGACATAATATTTATTCGCTGTCTATATTCCTCTTTTTGTTCTATCATCTTATTAAAAGCCATTTGTTGTCAGGCCTTTCTTATTGAGATCCAGAAAGAACCCTGCACCATCTCTATCTCTCTCTCACCCCCCCTCCCTGGTGCAGAACAGTTAACAACACTATTTTACCCACAAATGCAAAGCACAGCACCATATGTGCTGCTATGAAGAAAGTTAACTCCATCCCAAACAGACCCAGTACAGTTGCACCTAAAGGCAAAATGGTCTTCCTGTACATATTGGCTAATTCCTTTTTTTTCTGGTTCACAAAAATTCAAGATCTTGGTGAAAAATAGTCCTAAATAGCTTCAGTCACACACCTGATATCCTTTCAGAAAAGCAAATTATCACAGGAAGAATACCGAACTTTCTGATGGCCATTGTTCTGCTATTTGTAGTTAGTGTCATCCTTGTTCTGAGGCTGAGAAGACCCAGAAGATTGTGTATAAAATCAGATAGGTTTCATAGCAAAACATTATTTTTTGCTCATGGAGAGCATGATGCTGTCTTAGAAAATTACTCATTTCAAATGTGCCATGAATAAGATTTTTTTGTGTATTTGTTGCCACGGAAGACAATAAATATGGTCCCAAAAGCATAGCATGCAAGCAAAAGTATTCAAAATTGCCTGAGTATGTTGTTCAATAAATAACTAATGAAATGTGTCAACAATTCAGATTTTGTTGAAGACTGGAAAATAAGCAACAGACAGTGGGAAAAAAAAAGAACAAATTTTCTAAAGGCACTTGCACAATAGGACCTTCAAAACAATTTTCTTCAGTCTGCAGAAATCAATGATAAAACAAAGAGATAATAGGTGATATACTAGCTGAAGTATAAATCTCTATATCTGTTTTTGCTAGTCATGAAGGTTTAGATTTTGAAGAAATTTCTGCAAAGAGTGAAAGTTTTTCTGAAGAAGACTTTAGATAAGGCATCCATTAACTTTGACTACATTTTTACTCTCTCCTGCAAATTATTATCTAAATTTGTTGTTTAGTAAACCAACTGAGAGTCTTTGCATTCATGACTGTTGCAATTCCTATGTGGTGAAACTGCAACAGCCATCAATAAATCAACTGAAAAGATGAAGAATGGGAATATCATGTTAAGAGAACTTCTAGTGACATGACAAGCAGATGGCTCTTTGCATTGTCTGACAACTCAAAAGATGGTAGCCATGATGCTGCCATTATTTTCCAACAACTCTAGGACATACTAGGAAAGCCATGCATTTTGCCTCATAATATACAGCTTGCATCACCTCAACTAACATTCTGGAAGCACATTTTCTTTGAGAAAACAATGGTATCAGTGGACTTCAAGGAACAGTGAATAGTTTTTAGTGTCCAACAACCAGTTCTTCAAAAAAGCAAATTATTTTGGAGTGCCTTCAATGACTGTACTGGAGAGTTGCAATTTTAATACTTAGTATGTATCCTTCCTGTACTTCTTTATAAAGAAGCAAGAATATGCAAAGCAAGGTTGTATGAAGTGGTTTTTATCTTCTTTGTCTATCTTTGATCTCATGATCATAAACCAAGATCTTATTGTTCATCTTCATTTAGTAAGGAGAACCAAATGCTACATAAATGTAAAAAACTGCAAGAAAACAAGACCTGACTCAGTGCTGTTTCTGTTATTCCAATACACACAATTCAGTAAGTTTTTATCATGTTAATGACATATCACTAAAGAAATTTGCCATTATTCTTGTGTTTGCAACTCATGAGGAGCAGTGTTTTTGCTGAAAAAAATAAGGTTACTGATAGTGTGGTTTAATTATACTGGTACTTTACAACTAAAGATACTGCTAATGTCTTAGCACTAATTTATGTAACTTACTTAACTGGTAGTTGTTTCTATTATGACTGCTTTACCCCTACTTCCCAGGTTATCTGCCAGTGTGAGAACACCAAACAGGGCTAGCAATGAAAAAAAAAAAAATCTCATGGGGGTGACTGTAGCCGCAAAGAAATATTGAATAAAGGTTCTCTGAGCTAGAAGCCAGAGTGTAGTGTCCTCAGAGACAGAATTGTGGTGGGTTGACCTTGGCTGGATGCCAGGTGCCCACCAAAGCTGCTCTATCACTGCCCCCTCCTGAGCTGGACAGGGGAGAGAAAATATGACAAAAGGCTTGTAGGTCGAGATAAGAACAGGAAGATCACTCAGCAATTGCCATCACAGGCAAAACAGACTCGACTCAGGAAAATTAATTTAATTGATTGCCAACCAAAAGTCAGAGTAGGGTAATAAGAAATAAGAACAAATCTTAAAATACCTTCCCCCCACCCCTCCCTTCTTCCCCGGTTCAACTTCACTCCCAATTTCTCTGCCTCCTTCTCCTGAGCAGCACAGGGGGACGGGGAATGGGGGTTGTGGTCAGTTCATCATGCATTGTCTCTGCCTCTCCTTCCTCCTCACACTCTTCCCCTGCTCCAGTGTGGGGTCCCTCCCACGGGAGACAGCCCTTCACCAACTTCTCCAACATGGGTCCTTCCCACGGGCTGCAGTTCTTCACAAACTGCTCCAGCGTGGGTCCCTTCCATAGGGTGCAGTCCTTCAGGAACAGACTGCTTCAGTGTGGGTCCCCTGCAGGGTCACAAGTCCTGCCAGAAAACCTGCTCTAGCGTGGGCTCCTCTCTCCACAGGCTCACAGGTCCTGCCAGGGGCCTGCTCCAGCGCGGACTCTCCATGGGGTCACAGCCTCCTTTGGGCACATCCACTTGCTCCAGCGTGGAGTCCTCCAAGGGCTGCAGGGTGGACATCTGCTCCACCGTGGACCTCCATGGGCTGCAGGGGGACAGCCTGCCTCACCATGGTCTTCATCATGGGCTGCAGGGGAATCTGGTGTCTGGAGCGCCTCCTCCCCCTCCTTCTTCACTGACCTTGGTGTCTGCAGAGTTGTTTCTCTCACATATTCTCACTCCTCTCTTCTGGCTGCTGTTACACAGCAGATTTTTTTCCCCCTTCTTAAATATGTTATCACAGAGGCTCTGCCAACGTTGCTGATTGGCTCAGCTTTGGCCAGCAACAGGTGTGTCTTGGAGCCAGCTGGCATTGGCTCTATTGGACATGGGGGAAGCTTCTGGCATCTTCTCAAAGAAGCCACCCCTGTAGTCTCCCCCAACTACCAAAACCTTGCCACGCAAACCCAATACAAGAATTTATAAAGAAGGCAGGCCATAGTATTTAAGGCAGAGGTAGATCAGGCAGTGTGTAATAGAGGTCACAGACTTATTAAGGAGAAACCTGTCAGTAGAGTAGACAAGACAAATGTAGACTTAATTAGTGGGGACAGATGAAGATGAGGAGGGAGGTTGTGAGCAGTTCATTGAAGAAACATGATACTTCATATAAGAGGGCAGAACAGTGAACAAAGGACAGATGCTTGTAATTTATTTGGGAAACAAAGTCTGTGTCACCTCTATCTTTGAGGCAAGCTGTGGGCAACAGGGAAAAAAATCCAGTGTTGAATGCCAAATAAACATGTTATAATAACCTAGCAGTATCAAATGTGTGAACCAATGTTTGGACAATTTAGGGGGAGGAGTCATTGTCACCATCATTGTTGTTGTTTTTAATAACTACAATATGGTGGGAAGTAGTAAAAAGCTGCTTTTATCGCAAGTGCCATATGCTGAGAGAAGGAATGCTTTATAAGGGAATGTTAACAGTCTTAATCTGAGAACCCAACCATCAAGTGCCATCTGAGAGAAGAACAGAAAATTTAAAAGGATGTCAGAAGAAAACGAGGGCAAATAAACACCACTTCCTTCTTTTGGCAGTTTTATGAAAAAGATTTGCAAACAAACCAAGATTTCAGGTTACAAGTTGTCATTTGTAACAAACAATAGTAATTGTTAGGTATTAGGGGAAAGTGTGTGACACATACTCAGTTGGATAATTTATTTTTGTTGTCAAATAGAATAAATGTCCACAGCTTGCTCAGTCTGCTTCTTCATCTGACCTCCTCTTAGTTGCCATCACTGTTGGAAGCCTCTGCAAATGCCAAGGACAGACTGAGTCCAGAAATCAGCCCCTACTATTCAGTCCCTCCAAATCACAACTGTAGCACATCATTAGTGAAGGAAGACCATTGCTCTGTTGCCAAGAATAAAACTATTCAATGCAGAAATTAAGGAATCTTCAGGGATGCCTAAATGGCTCTGTTCTTCACACTAGACTCATTTTAACATATCGAAGTCAGTCTACAAGGACAATATGTATAGCAAGAAATTTCTATGTGAAAAAGTGCCTATCTGTAAATATGAGGTTTTTTCTTTTACTAAAAAAAAAATCAAAATAACCTATTTAACTCAGTATTGTGTTCCAGTACTGCTGCCTATTACCACAGTACATGAATTTCTTCTTAGGGAAAAATTGCTAAAAATGGAATTTTTTTTAATTTTAATATCTGGCTCTTTTCCATTTCTGAGCAAAAACTTCAAGTATAATTTTATGGTTTAGTTGCTGCTGTGTATTTAATTGCATTATTTTCCTCCAGTTTTAAAGGCTGAGTTGATTTTGGGGGCAGTGAAGGAAGCAAATGGTTGCTTTTAGGAGATTGAAAGGATTGTCAGTTTTGTTGTGGAAAAAACGCTTTTAAAAGAAAAAAGTTGTATTTTCTAAAGACAGGTAGATGTTTCAGTTAATCTCTTCTGGAAATTTGATGGATATTATTTTATCTGGTGCAGCAATAAAATTAATATTTAAAGGAATATTCAACTGATACTCCATAGAGTGACCAAATGCTGATTTCTGGCCTAGCAAATATTTGTAACTCTGAACTCTATCAGATATGAGGGAGTAGAAGAGGCAACGCAATTTTCTTACTCATAGTTTTGTTAAAAATACCTCCTTCTGCCACTGAAGTTAATTCTGTCGGCAAAAGTATTTACCCATTCATAGCTGAAATAAGGTGTTATAAGTCAGTCTGTTGGATAGACTCTCACTTTCCTGTTGGATGTCATCCTCAGAGATAAACTGCTGCTTTCATCCACTTTGCAAAATCATAAATACACAATATGAATTTCTAAATGTATGCCTAATACATTTTAAAATCTCATAAATGTTTTCAAAGTGCACATATTAACTTTGAAATCATTAAAAACTGGTCCATACTTCTCATCTCTAGTGAGTGTTCTGGATTGTACTTTAAGGATTAAAGATCCTATCTTGTTTCTAGGAAATTTTGTGGAATTCTTGTAATTGGTTATGCCCTAAATCAAGAGATCTTACTGCATTAAGAGAAACACTGACCTTACAAGATGACCTCTAGCTCAGAAAGTAAAGTTCTTAGGATGTCAATATGCCATAAGGAAGAGTCATAGCATTATATCTATATAGGGCAGCAAAGTTTAATACACTATGGCTTTACATTTTAATCCTAAAATAAAAAATATGTCATCACAGTATTGTTCAAGATTTGTAAAAGTTATATAGTTCAAAACATAAAGGTTTAATGAAATGAATGCAAAGAAAAGTAATCATAAACGTATTTTTGGTATTTCATTTTTGCACCCCTGTAATGTATTCATTTATTTGTTTATTAAATACATAATAACAACAGTCATGTTGTTATGTCTTGCAGTAACTTGGGCTGAGAAAGTGAATGTCTAAATTGCAGACTATAGCTTGTTTTACGAGGAATTTATAAATATCTGGAAAACTTTGGGATGGTCAAAACTAGATCTAAGAAGGGGGGGGGGTCCAAACCCTATAATAGCATTATAACATTTAGTATCTAACATTTACCTCTAGTGTTCTAAACACAGCAAGAAAAAAAAAAATACAACTACAAGTTACTTCCAGCCATTTTGATCTTACTCTTTCAAAAGCCTATAACTCAGCGAATGGACTTCTAATTCTGTTTTATGAATTGTCTATTTTCTAACTGGCAACATTATACAATAGAGCCTTTGATACAGTTCAGTAGAAGTAACTGAACATCTAACTGTTGTATTTAACAACTGTTAAGCATGAAATCACAAAGGAAGATTATTGTACCCATAGCCATGGAGGAAGAAGAGTTTAGTTCAGAAAATAAACTTGATTGCAGCAATACTTAGGCAAATGAAAGATGTTTTTGTTTTTCAATAATTTAGAGCTTCCTTTTTATTTTACTTGACTTCTGAATTTCAGTTGTTGAATAGGGAGAAAATGTTTTTCATGCTTAGAAGTTTTGAGGAAAAGTCATTTCTACTGAAAATTTTGACAAAACAAACAAAAAACCCAATATTTTATGAAGAAAAAAATATTTATTCCCATATTTTGGAATGAGTAATCACAAGGAAAGAAGGAGAATGGTGGTGTGGGAAGCAGGGACCTGGCAGCAGAAACAAGATCCCTGATTCTTAATCATAATCATAATCATAATCATAATGATAACAGCTTTGAAATAGACAGCTGACATCTGAAATAGCTGCTGCTGGTTTCTGCTAATATTACAAACTGTGTTTTACTCTCAATAGCAATAAAACTGTCACTGAGAGGGGCCTGTTACATTTTGTATAGTTAATCTCAGTCCATTAATAGATATGAATTTCCCTTCTCTTTAAGGATTAGTTTTCCTTATGCTTGCTGATCAAAGTAGGAGTAGGTGATCAGTGACAAAAGCAATGGGTGAGGGGAATTTACCCAGGAAGTTTTGTTAAAGAGCTCCATTCTGGAAGACCAATGACCACATAATCTAGACATCTCTAATGCATGGAGAGCTGAATCTTCAAAGTCTCACCTCTTTGTGTGGGGAGGATTTGGCCTGGGGATTTGAGTAGCAAATTTTCATTGTGAGACATCTCCTGGCATTGTTTTTCCAAACCTGGTTCTGCCCTATCTGTAATGGGTGAAAAATCGCGGGGGGGGGGGGCTATTGCTTTATAAATTAAGGTTACAATAAAGCCTTGTGCTCAGAAGTTGTCTGGGGTGTTACAGAATTTACAGGATTATAGACAAGACTAGATTAAATTGACCCTTTGAGTTTTTAGTAATTACCTTTAAAGAGCTGCCCGGTCAAGGGTTTCAACTTCTCTTTTGAGTCCCACCTTTTTAAATTGCTGTACAACATTTTGAGAGCTACATTCAATTGGTTATTTAACCTCACTTTTTCACAAAAATTTCAACAAATTGTGTGCTGCCATTGCAACAAATCCTGCCCTGGCCATAAGCGGGCACTAGCTGGTGAAAGCACTCTCTGGGATGAGCTGATTCTTTGGAAACATATTGCTAGTTAAATGGGGTGCATATAGCAAGGCTCGAGAAATTCTGGAGTGAACAGGACCCACATGGGTTCCCCTTTTGGCTGGGGCTGGCTCCCAAGAATAACTTTCTGACACAGGGCAGGGATGGGGAAGGGGGCTGACGGCAGAAGACCTTCTCCAGCCTCGGCCAAGATCTCCCTCCCTTTGGATGTCCCCAGCCGCCCACATGAAATCTCAGCTCACCACTGTGTTGGGGAACGCAAGAGAGAAAAGGCCCCAGAGCTCAGGGAGAGAAGGTGTGAGGCTGGCCGGGAGCAAACGTCCCCCCAGCCCTCCCGAGGGCGAATAACCCGAGCAAATGTTTGAGGAAAATATAAATTCCAGTCCTTGTCCACGTCAAAATTCAATCCTAGCATAGCTGCCCTCGAAGTGTGGGGTGATTTGATCCTGCACAGCCTTTCTGGCAGGCGAGGCTCCGGCAATGCCTGCTTCCTAGACCAGCAAAATGACCCGGGGAGTCTGTTCTGCGGGGCACTGCCCACCTCTAACTCCATGCCCGCGTTAAAGGCTGCCGGGTCTCGCCACTCTGAATCAGCGCACACAAAAACTCTTGTGCCAGCAGTTCCTGATATCCTAATATCACTTGTCCTGGGACGGGAAATAAAACCAAGTTACACTGCAATTGTGCGCGTGCAGGAAGACAGGCAGGCACACCCAGCCGCCCTCCGCGTACACCGCCCAGCTCCGCGGCCTTCTGCGCCCTGTCCCGTGCAGGGAGACCTCCTTTGCTGCCTGTAGTTCAGTGCAAGTTTGGTTTCTCTGCTGAAGACCGACAGCTATAGAGTAAATGCAGCAGATATTGCTTAGCTCCTGTAGGTATGGGAGCCCGGGAGCCGTGTGCAGCAGCGCACGACGGGCGTAGCGGCTGCGGGCGCAGTGGCTGGCGGTCCCCTCGCCTCGCTGTGTACCGCGGAAAGTCTGCGCCCTCACCCGGGACCTCCGCGAAAGTCCCGGAGGGAGTATGAGTGCGCGGTATCTCTCTGCCCCGACTGATGGAAACTCTACTTGCGTTGAACAGAAGATAAAAATCCAACAAATAAAAGAAAATAAGGAATGAGAAAGCTGCCCTTTCCTCCGCTCTGGGAGATTTTTCACATTTCTGTTTCACTTCTTTCTCTCCCTGCGTTTCTTTACATCATATCAGTCAGTTGGTTCATTGTCTCCGCAACTGCGTTTGGTTCCGGACAGTGATCCCTTTCGCCTTGGTTTAATTTTCCCGCAGTGAAATTCTCTAAATGCTTTTGTTCCCATTCCTTACTCCTCGGATCCCCCCTTTTACCCGATGGGTTGTGGCCAAGGGCTCCGCGCTTCCGGCGCAGCCGCAGAGGCGATCCGCGAGCCGCGCCGGCAGCCGCGCCTCGTCGCACACTGTCCGCCTTGCTCCAGGCAAGTACTTATGTCAGCAGTCAGCTGAGGGATGTTGTTAGCATGATTTCCAAGTTTCTTCCTTTTTTATACTTCTTAGCTTTGAATTCTTGCTGCGCCAGCAAGACTTTGCGGGATTTGAGTGAACATCATCCGTGGGAAGTACCTGCGCCCTCTTCGTGCTCCTGTCTTGTTCTTATTTTCACATTTCTCGATGTTTTTCTTAAGTTTCTGGCAACTCTTAAGAACCAAAATGCCTCCTTTAGTTAACGTTTTAGACTTATTTCGATTTAATTTTTTCCACAGAATATTGCCGAGTGCTTTTTGTTTTTTCCCCTGCGTTATTTGTATTGCTTTAGTGTTCCTTTTTTTCTCTGCCTTTTCTGATATTTATCTATTCCACGTATTTATTTCTGTCTTACGAAGCTCCAACACTTAAAACAGTGGGTAAAAAGGTGTAAATCTGGGCTATTTGTACAAAGTTTGATATTTAGAAAGAGCTGGTAACTAGGCTTAGCTTTAAACGAACTAGTAATTTTTTCACTTTGTCCCGCAGCTGCATGATACTTATCTTTGTGAAACAATATGAATAAAAACAAAAGGGGGAGGAAATGCCGCTATGTTTACGTATCCAAAGAACCATTAATACCAGCCTCTTATGGTTTCTTCTTTGGTCCCGTCTAGGTCCCAGGACGCCCCAGCGGCCACTGGGCGCCTCTCGGCCCCGCGGGGAGGAAGTGCCGGGGCCTCGGCTCCCCTCTGCAAAGGGTGGAATGGCCGTGTCCCCTTACAGACCACGCGTACATCCTGCCCCGCCGCGCTGCTGCACTGACCCGGGCCAAACCTGAAGGTGGAGGCTGAGTACGGGGGCCAAAGGCTGCCCCTGCCCTCAGTACCGTCCCCGCACCGCGGGGTTCAGGCCGGCGTTTTAGGGCAGAAATGACTTTGCCTGGTGTTGCGGGCTGAGGGCCGCCCGCGCTTCTCTGCTGGGGTTGCGCTGCTCGAGCTGCCCCGCGCGGGGCTCCGCAGGTTGCTTATTCCCTTGCACGGCGCGCCGGCAGGACGCAACCAGCACTGCGAGGCTCCGCGGATGCGGAGCAGATCCCGCCCGGCACGGCACGGCCGGGCACGGCACGGCACTGCACGACAAGGTACTGCGCGGCTCCGCCAGGGGGCAGCAGCGCCACACTGCACCACGCCTCCCCCGCCCGCGCGCTCACCGCTTCTCGCTCAAATTAGCATGGTTGTAATTAACGCCGCGACCGTTCTTGGGCTCATATAGCTTAGTTGGTCCCGGTGCGTGCGCGTCTCCGTACACACCACTTGCTACAGCCCGTCACACCCTGCAAAGTGGGAGACGCGCACCTGAGCGATCGGGGCAAGATACAGTGTCGTGGCTTGCCTATGTCTCCTCAGGGCCGCGGCGGGGGAGACCGGCCCGGGCCCCGGCCCTGGCAAGGGGGGCTCGCCCCTCCCGGCCGTAGAGCTATTCGCGGCTGGCAGAGTCCCCGCGGCCCGGCGTGGTGCCCAGGTCCCGCCCAGGGACGCCGGTGGGGCAGGCCGGGCCAGCGGGGCGGCAGAGAGAGGTTCTCTGCGTGCGTGCGTGCGTACGGTGCGGTGCGGTGGGTGCCTGTGTGTGCAGTATTCCTGAGCTCTTGGGGGGCTCGGTGAGAGGTTTAATCCGTTTGTTCTCGGGGGAGCTCCTTCAGCTAGCTGTCCAAAAAGTGTCTTAAAGTTGGTCTGGGAGGAGGCTGCCCTGCGCTTAAGGGCCGTGTGAGTAGAGGAAGCGGTAACAAGCCGCCGCCCGGGATGACAGTCCCGGCGTGGTGCCGCTTCCCACGCCCGGGCAGGTCATTTCGTGCCGCCCAGGAGTTTATCCTTTTCGGGAACGGTTTGTACTTCAGGGTCAGCGAAGAGGCTCAGTACAGGGCAAGCTCACAACTGAGCGTGGAGAGTCGGAGAGGGGTAGGGGGGCTTTTATCCGGGAAGGCCCCCAGACGTGCGGCCAGGGAAACCCCGGTCCCACCGGGCGGCCCCGCAGGGCCTGTGGCGTGCCCAGATCCCTGCACCTCTCCGCCCCCCCCCCCAGCGCTGCGGCTACAAGCCCGCTCCCCATGAAGTCAGTCGTGCTGCTTGTCTCCTGCCCTTCTCGGCAGCCAGGTACGGGGCTAAGAGATGGGTCTGATTGGTTTGACGGGTTTGTTTCTTTTTTTTCTTCTTCTTTCTTGAATAAGTGCATCGATCTCTTTTTGCTTCTTCAGGAGTTGTCTGGTGCAAGGCATTTACTGGAATTGAAGTGGGAGGTTTTCATAAAGTGAAAGTCCCTGTCCGAGCAGATAATTATTTAACTGCCCCAAAGGAAGAGACGTTTTTAGACGGGTCAAACATTGATCTGATCTTGGGAACTCAAAAAATCAGACAGAAACACTCTTTCGTCAGAATTTAAAAAGCAATATTAACCCAACTTTTAAAAGTGCTTATTTTTTGTTTCCTTAACGTTATTCATTTCACTCTGCTAAAGTTTCCAAAGCTAAGCCTAACTCTTTGATACCTCTGCCTTTCAGTCTTGGAGGCAGTGAGATAGAGGTATAAATATGTAGGTATAAACGGTTTGACAATAGCACCTAACAAGCTCTTTGCAGCATGTGTGTATGGAGATGGATGTACCGCACATGCACGGGCAGCTTGGTTAAACGATGTTTTCTCCGTTTCGGAAGATCTGCCTCGCAGACCCAACACATCCAAGTGAAAGCCAAGCGTGAAAGGAGCTGGGCGCAGGTGTCTGCTCTGGATGGCTCTGTCTCCTGGATTTGCCACTCCAAGCTCTTACCAAATGAAACAAACGATACTACCACCCCCGGAAGTTATGTACCTCATTTTCAGCAGTGTATTCTGTGGTTCTTCCCATCGGAGTTGCTTGAGAACCTGTGTGCGAAGAAAAAGGGCCTTTTCTTGGACCAGGAAGAAATAAGCAAATTCTGACTTCTGATACAGTGTATCTCGAGAGAAGCTCACAGTGCAGAATGCATGGGTTTCCTTACTTAGCAGGAACTTCTGAAAGGAAGTCCTTTCTCAATATAGCTTTGCATTTTATAATCCAGGTGCTCAGTTTTTATTATATATTTTCATGTTTGTATGATAGCATCTATGTTTAATAATATGTAATCATAGAGATTATATGCATACTATATTGCATATTACACGTTATATGGGTATCTGTAGATCTATAGACACACACGAAATTCCCGCAGTGTCATATAACATCTAAATGTGGGTTTGCGGGCTCGATCCTACAAATCGTTGACTACATCCTCCAGGTGGATCATTGCCCTCAGGTACAAGTTCAATACACCTGAAAGCTTTAAATACTCTTTAAGATAAAAATTGTTTCCTTCGATATTCAATAAGTCTAGTTGTTCATTTTGCAGAGTTTAAGAAAGCCAAACACATACAGTCAAGGCATGTTCAGAAGTTCTCATTTTATTACTTAAATGCATTTTTATAATGACATCACGTTCAAACTTTTTAAAACTTAACTTCCAAAGAACACATCAAACTTTCTATCTTGGTTTTTAAGACTATTCAGTTCTTCCCTTGGAAAAGCATCCTCTGACCTAATGGAAGTTTTGTGCGAGTATGAATTGAGCAGCTAAAGTCTTTCTTAATTTATTCAAATAACTAACGCAAAAATAATATATCTTACACTTATCATGTACTTCAAGCGATTTAGTTTTGTAAAGAGGAGGACAAAGTGTGTCTTTTTATTTTTAAGCTGAATTCTCCAGTGGCTTCAATAGGGAGTCTTATAGACACATCACTCCTATGGCAAGGCATGTACTGACTGATGACTGTGATTCCGGCTTTGGTACTTTCATTGCTTGGCCAGATCATTTTCAGAGTGGCCTACTTTCTGCTCACAAATGCAGGTGTACTATTTGCAAGGAGAGTTCTGAGGAGAGAAAGTTATTAGAGAAAAGATGGAAATAGAATTAAAGCATTACACCTCGCCAGAAAAATTAAGAAGTATTTTAAATGTTTTATCTCCATTTGTTTTTCCAGTAGCTGCAGTTGTATGAAAGATAATTTTTAGAAGAAGTCTTGCCAAGAGGTTGGTGCTATACAATCTAATGAATTTGGGGAGTAAATAATTTTAAATTCGATAGTTTTTTTTCCCCTCCTTAAACTCCTGTGAAAACACTACTGAATAGCTTGCTTTCACCTTTGTATATAAAGTCTGTAAGGTTAACAAGAGATGGGCTTGAGAACTACATTTTTATACCAATAGCTACACACCCTTATAACTAACTGGGCCAAATTCTGCCCCTTTGAAATAAATTCCACTTATTTTAATTACTTTAGAACCAATTTGGTGATTATTCCGTACTTCATAATCCACTTTTTTCTCCGCTTGAATTATTAGAGCTCGACAGCAACTCATGCCTATCGTCACTGGAACTGACTTGCCCAGAGGGCTTAGCTGATTTCTGAAGGTCAAAAGCAATTTTTGTGTATACCTATATGCATGTTGACATTATCATATATCTAGTAACTGCTTTAAAGAAGATTAAACTGAGTGTGAATACATTCTGAAAGATGTAGACACCAGATGGTCCATACAAGAAAGTGAGTGCATGTAATCACATAGCAATGTTTATAGACAGTGTAAGAAAAAAAAAATTGCAAATTCCAGAGCTTGCGTGTTTGTATTTCTGTGCTTCAGGTAATGGCATGTTATAGAAAAAATATGCAGACAATTGTTCTAATATTAACTTTTCTGATTTGAAAGGAAATCAGTTCTAACATGTTTTAATGTTTTGAAAATAGGTAAATTAGAAAAGAAACATTTCTATGCTTATTAGAATGGAAAACATTATTTGATGGATTTTATTTTGATAATTTAAATAATAGTAACTTTCTACTTAGTCTGACTCAGCTGTTTCTATTTATTATATTAAGCATTTTATATAACACCATAATCGATACAAAATCATAGATAATTTTATGTTTCTGAACAAAATATAGGATTTTTACAATATATATTGGGGGGGCTGTTTATCCTAAAGCATCAAAGACATTTTTATTGTAGGGCAACCTATTTTTTAAATATAATTTAATTCTTATTTATTAAATTTACTTCAACGCCATTAATATGATCTTTCATGAAATTATTTTATTAGGATATAGTATGTATCAGGTAAAAGCATCCCAAAACACGTTGTCAAATTCGCCATAATTAATTAATGTTTATTATTTTTCACTCTGTATAAACATGAAACTTACATAACCCTATAGAAACCACAGTCTTGCTGATGTACTGTTCTTTGCTCCAATTAATTATATGGCAAATCATATTTTGCCGTCATTTGCCTTACAAAGGAAAGGAGGCTTAGAATTATGCCATCTCTGGTGTGCAAATTGTTAACAATTTGTTGTATATGTAACAATTGCAAATGCGGGGATTTAATTTCAGACGAGGTCTACTCGGGCATTTTTATTCTGCAGCATCTCTGACGGATATAAATGCAAACATATTTTCGTGTGTCGATGAACCTTTTGGAAAAATTTGCAATTCGCCAAATAAAATTTTAACGAAGAAAATCAGAAGGACGATTACTGTGTCTCCAATATTGAAACTTTCGACTGGGTCCACGGTCAGCCCCCCGCCAACTCCAGCCTCTCACAGATATAGGTGTGCTGCGAGTATGTGTGCGAAAGAGCGAGGGACCACAATTCATAAAGTCTCCTGTATAATTAATCACGAGGGCCTGCGTTATTGTATTTAGTCGGGAACTGAAGAAGTTACTGTACTGATAAGCAGGCAGCAGACCTCACCTTTGACGAAGCAAAAAGTCTCCATTCCCTGCGGAGACACCTCCTAGTGTTCCTAATCTATTGTTTAAAACAGCTACTCTTGCTTCTCAGCCCCAGCTGTCAGTTTGCATTTGCAAAGATCTTTAAAATTAATTATTAGTATCATTAGGAATAATAATATTAAAAATAGCAACAGGAAGGAGGGGAGGCGATGCCCGCCGGAGCCGGCAGCCCATTTGTATCCCGGACAGAAGAAGGTGAGTGGGTGGGAAATGCCAGAGCGAAGGGGAAAGGGGAGCCACGTTGCAGTCCAGTGTGAGGCAGCACCCGTGGCCACCCCTCTCCCTCCATCGCCCCTTATATTTTCCTCTCCTGCCTACCGTTGAATGAGCAGGGTTAGGCTCGAAAAGTCACAACTAATCTCTGCGAGGATGTGTGTGACGTATGTGCCTTGCTGAGGGGCTGCGGACGGGAGCAGATCGATGTCAGGCATCGCAGGGGTAAGTACCGGGGCGCGGAGCAGCCCTGCCACCCTGCACCGCAGCAGCTTCGCCGCTCCTACACACACACACACACTCTCGCAGAGGCTCGGGCTTTGCCGGGGGCTTGGTAAGGCCAGGCGATGCCCCGCTGGGCTCCGGAGGAGGCCACGCTGTGTCACCCACGGGGCAGGAGGGTGTTCGGGGAGGGCGACCCTGCCCGCAGCCTCCCGAGGGCTCGGGGGGGAGAGGCAGGGCATCAGCAGGGACAGCTCCCCCCCACGCCAGCCTCCTTACACCTTGTCGCCATGCGATTCCTCGGATCCCTCGTTGACTTTCTATGGCACTTCAGTCTTCTGAAAGTTTATGCTGGGCTGAGTGGGTTGCGACGGACGCAGTAACCCCAGACGGCAGCAGAGCGAGATGGCCATTTCTCCTGAGCAGGGAGAGATTTCTCTGTGCCCCCCCCCCCCACCCCGTCTTGTCCTTACTCCTCTTTCCCTATTTTTTTACTCTTAATGATAAATCTTATTTAACCGAACAAAGACTATCGGATTACAAGCTTGATCACCTGATAGCGACTTATCTATTGGTTTGTTAAACACACACACATCTATCGGGGGCTGCATTGAGCTGGAAACGGTAACACTTGTAGGGAAATTGGTATTCACACCAGTTCGGGCAGAGCATATACGTACACATGCACACACGCTCGTATCACATCACATTTGTGTGTGTGTGAGAGAGAGAGATCGGGTACGAGCACATTGTCAAGTTCCCAGCTGGCTGCCTTTTAACAAATAATCAAAATAAATTAGGGCTTAGGGCTGCTGGCTAGGGTGAAGTGGGAGGGTTTGGTTTTTTGATTGCTCTGAGTGTATAAGGCTGACAATTGCTTTTCCCAGGACCGTCTGTCCATTAGTTGGAAAAAAAGGAAATGCTATCGGGAAAATAGTACTGTATGTGAGGGAGACAGGTGGAAGGAAATAAATAAAAGTTCTGCTTAGGTTGGCAGAGTAGGCTAGCTTAAGAAAATCTTTTATAATGAATATGCAGGTTTAAAAGCCCATAGATACACTTCTTTCTACTCTCACTGAGTTGAATTTTGGGAGTGTGAGGGGAGGCGCCCTGGAAAGGTAGGTGACCTTCCTTTTATCCCACTCTATGAGTCTGTTAGTCGGCTGCAAACTGCACTCCTTTGCCAGCCATTCCCAGGTTTTCTGCAATATGCCTACCGCTATAGGCTGCCGTCTCAGCCTTGACGATTCTTCAACTTGACGACTGAAGATTATAGGTTTACATGTCCTGATTCATTCGTATTTGAGTATGCTGCTCTAGTTCTTGATTCATTCATTGCTACTGAAAAGCTGGGAAAGAAGGGGGGGGGGGGCACGCACACACTTGTAGGGCTATAACGATTTTGTGCTTTTGGACTGCCTAATACCCTGTGGTGTTTTGTTAAATAAGTAGTCCTTATGTTATCAGACACGAGAGAGAAATATATTAGGAGATGTCTGACACTTTTTGCCAAATAGGCATGCGCACAGCTCTCAGCAAAATGACAAGGTTTTAATGAAGGTGCTGCAATTCTCTCTCAGGGGGTTCTCCTAGAGCGTGGGAACGTGTCCGAGCAGCGGCGTCGGTCAGCCTCAGAGCCGGCGCCCCGTCGATCCGCTCGTGCGTCCTGTCGGCACGGCACGGAGGTGTGCGACCGCCAGCCCGGCCTGCTGCTCTCTCTGGGTTTGGGGGATGAGGCAGGATGGGATGGAAGGACGTCGGCGTGTCTAGGGCAAAATGAGAGATACCCATTACTATTATTTTAGTGTAAAAATGATCATCAGCAGTTCCTGGAGTTACTAAAAGAAGAGAACAATACCCTTCGGAGAAAAAGAGCCAGGAAAATGTTAGTGCTGTGTCTTATTCTTGATTTTGGACTAGGTGTGATCAACCAGTATTTAAAAACCTCTTCAGTACTTGAGGATGCAAGCTGATTTTTCGTTGATTTTAATTTATATTTTTCCATCACTCTAAGCGAAATCGTTATTCAGATGATATATTGGTTCCTTTTAGTAGACGTACATTTTCTAAGAATGAATTCTCGGTCTTGTGATGCTACTAGCGACGAACTCATTTATTCTCAAGTTTTATGACCAAAGAGATTTAGCGAAGTTTTGCTCATTTACCTTAATGCACATTTAGAAAACGCACTCGAAGAGCTACTTTGCGTCCCTGCATTTGTGCTCACGATACGAAAGTTAAAACCTCTGAAAGGTAGTTGCCGCAAGTTGTGCCACACCCTTTCCTCACTGTAAAAGAACTGCACGTCATTATTTTTTCGGGCAAGAAGAAAAAAACTCCTGCAGATGCACAAAAAATGTTCTTCGAAACAGCCAAGTTATTCTTTTCTCCAACTATAGCCCTTTGAGAAAAGCCTATCGAGATACGAAAAAAACAAAATTCCTAAAATAAAATCTCAGAAATCAATTATCAAAGCACACCCGACTAATGAACTACTAAAATAACAACAACAGAAAGTGCCGGTTAATCCAATCAAATTTAGCCTCCAACTTGTCGGATGTGTGCCTTCCTCCTAAAAACCTAACACGATTAGTGCTCCTTCACTGCCATTTGTACTTGTAAAAACTGCCTTTTGGTAACATAAATATGGCCTTTTTATTTTGATGATTTTTTTATTATTAAAAAGAGGAAACGAGAATAGGGGTAAGATAAAGAGTAATACGATCAGCTAGAAAGTGTTTCCAAGAAAAAGTTCTTTCCGCACAGCATCAATACAAAAATTAAATAAAGAATAGGGCTATTCCGCAGGGGCGAACACTAAAATTATACTCTTGCTTATGATATTTTTGTCGTCCTCCTTCCTACGGTTTGTAAGCCATGCTTTTCTTCAAACAGGAACCCACAAAGTGAGCCCATTTTTTGATCCTGTCAATTAAAATACAAAGCGCGGAGGAGGCGGCGATTATTCCTGCTGAAATGCGTTTGTGGAATATTGACTTTCCCCGTGTATGTAAGACAATACAAATAAGGGGAGAGAGGCTGGGGTGAGACGGTAGCGACAGGGAGAACACACAGGTGCTGCCTTTCGCTCTCTGCGCTCAGCGTGTCCTTCACGAGCGTCTCTGGGAAGACTTTGCTCGCAGTGAGGCGTTTATCATTATCTTGATCAGGTCTCTAATTTTTGTGGGGTACAGCCCAGATCTGGAGGAGGGAGCGTGTGTATGCGGGGGGGGAAGCGGGATTTCAGCCGCTGTAGCTGGGGGCTGCGGTCCCAAGGAGGCGACAAGGACAGCATCCCCACTTGTTTCAGAAGGCGCGTTGCAAAGACTAAAAAACACACTTGGTTTTTCCTGGAATTTTGCTGATTTTTGCCCACTGAAATGATCGCTCTAGTAGGGCTGAATTCTTGCTCTAGAGCGGGTCACGCAGAGGGGAGTGCTGCCGTGATGTTCTCTCCCCAGACTGCGCTAGGTTGAGCAAGGGAGCGCGGTGCGGTGTGGCCCTTCCTCGCGCCCTAGCCCAGCCGATCGCCCGCGCCCGCCGGGGCCGTGCGGAACACCGGTAGGTGACGCTGTCTCTCTGCCGGACGTGGCCTCCGCGGGCGCTGGAGAGCTGCGCCGTCTGGGACACCCCGGCCTGGCTCAGGTCTCCTGGACGGCAGGCAGCCTGCCTCGGGCGGCGGCATCCACCTCCTGATCTCACCGCCGCGCAAGGCTTCCACAGAGCCGGCCACAGAGCGGAGCCAAGGGGGGCACTTTGGGTAGGAAACACCCTTTCGAGGAGTCATGGAGTTGAGGGACACCCACACCCTGCCAACCTTTTCCACTTGGTCTGTGCCAGGAGATCAGAAGTGGGCTCCGGCAATCCAAGATGATGTAAAGGGGAAAATAATCCAAACCGAAACAAAAACAGGTTTAGCCTTCTCTGTGAGCCAATTATTATGGAAACCAGCGAAATAACGGTTCATTTCAAACCTTAATTTATTGATTGCTTATTTTATGCCAAGTTATAAACTGATTACGAAAATAGAACAGAAAAGCCATCAGGAAAACTTGGCTAATTCTGTTAGTGCTAAAAGCCATAAACATCTCGTGTATAGAAACTCAACTGCATTGGCTACTTATCCTAGATTGATGCTGAAGTTAACGTTTTGAATGCTCACTAAAACGTATCTAATGTACATCACCCCCTCGCTCTCCTCCCCGGAAATCTAACAATTTATCAATTATTTTAAATATGCATGAAACTCCTGAATATTAAAATCCTCGCCCCCTCTTCCCCTGCCGCTCCTCTTGGTTTCTAGCTTTCTACCTCTAATTAGGGGAGACATTATTAATCAGAGAGACATTGGTATGGCTTTGTATTTTTTTTCCCAAAGGATGTGTATTATGAGGTGTATTCACACTGGATGTGTAAGGACGTCCAAATTATGAATTTTTGTGAAGGCAAAACCCACTAAATTCAGCCTTTTCCTTACAAAAAAAAATCAATTTATTTCTCATTTCAAGTTTCGGTTATTCTACCTAAAATTACATGGTTGTCATTTTACAGTTTTTCGTTCAAGGGTTTAAATCTTGCGAAAAAAAAAAAACAAAACCAAACACATTTTTCTGTACCTGTATCTCCCTTCTTCTAAAACAATCTGTAAATAATGCCAAAACATATATATTCACGGGTAGAGCATATCGGCGCAGATCTGATTATGTACGGTTTGATTAAAAGATAGATAGAGAGGGCTGAAGAGAGGGAAAAATCTAAGTGTAAAATGTTGAATATTTAGATGATTCTAGCCATTAAAAGCGTTGCAAAAAAGACGAGGGAGGGGATCTATTTCATGTATTTATTTTCAGCCCGACGCCCTCTCTCATCTGTAACGATTACCCCAAATTTGAGTATTATTAATGCTACTTTTTTCCCCTGTCTGAAATCCGTGAAATCGTCACTTCAGTGGCATTTTGAAATCATATGAGAGTTGTATGCGCCTTTATTTTTAGCTTTAAAAGGCTGAGTATTAGCTAACGAGTTGGGGGGGTATTTATTGTTCATATTCTAGCCGTCAAATTAGCGTTAAAGTGGCAAGTGACTGAGGCAAGACAGCTGTCCCCACGATGCCTATGGCACATGCAGGGGCGGGGGAGCGGGGGAGGGGCGGACGGGCTGGGGAAGCGGCCCGCGCAGAGCCCTGCCGCTGCAGGAGCTGGCGCTGCTGCCGGCTGCGGGGTTTATTCAAATGTCGCCCGCTGCCTCTGTGATTCGCGGGGACCCAGCCTCCGTATGGTAATACGGGGCGGGGGGGCAGGTGTGTGGCTGCGGCGACGGGGGTAGAGGCGGAGGGGAGCTGGCGGGGGGGGGCTTCTGGCACTGCTCCCGCGGCAGCCCAGCTGGGGCAGAGCACCGGCGGCGGTGCCTTCCGTCCCGTCCCGCCGGGTGCTGTCCCGCCGGGTACGGTGCTGTCGAGGGCAACGGCGGCGCGCAGCGAGGCGGCGGCGGTGGTAAGCAGCAGCGGCAGCACGGGGAGTGGCGGGGCGTGGGATCATTGCCCTGCGCCACCAAGGGAGCCGGGGGCAGGGAGGAGGCCAGGGCCGCGCTGCCGCGGGAGACAGCCGCACCACTGCACACTTGTGCTGCGGACAGAGGGGTATTATGTAACATATCCATATACTCCCGCTCACCAACACCTACACATACCCACCGCTCTCCCTCTGTGTCGTCTTCTACCTGCGCACACACCCGAACTTGGGCTAGGCACTCATGTCTGTGGGTCTGTCTGCATATGTTACTACAGATCTACAGAGGAGCGCGATTCACATGTGGTAGTTAAAAGCAGTGGCAATAATAGGTTTCCTTTCGTGGGCTAAGAGTCCCCAACATCACTCGTAAATGGGCACCTGCACACAGATGTGTAGTCCTACCGCTATTCATAAAAATGTGTAAAAAAAGTACTTTCCTATATGAATTATTGCTCTATATGGTAAGGTAAGAACTAATCTAATGGATGATAGTATCCGTTTCTGGGATTTTTTCATGTTTTACGGGTAGCCATCTGACCACTTTTTCTTGGGTGACATATATGAACACTTTACTGTAGGGCTTGTACAACTGGAGCAAGAGGTAGCGTTGGAAATACCATAAGCAAGCCAAAGAAAGTATACATGTTGTGAAATAGGTACTGAGTAATACAAATCGAGTATGACATTCTAATCTTTATTTTAAAAAATATATATGCATGGCAGTCTTGGAGGGGAGGTAATTTTTGCCTTGTACGTTTATGCAGGTAAGTCATTCATAGTGTAACTAATTATCTATGCATGTACTTAGACCTTTTTTTTAAGAAAAAAATGTGTGTATGGGTGGGCATTGTTCTTATGGAAAACATTACTCGTTTAAAAATATAATCTTTCTGGAATATAAAAAAAGAGTAATCGTCTGGTTTTAATCAGGTTTAAACTACTCTTTTTTTTTAACAAGAATTTCCCCATTAAGGTAAATCGAAATGAGCTAATATTGTTTTTAAATTTAATTCTAGGTCTGTGGATTTTCAGATAAAGAAAATGTAATGATAATGGCAATATTTAAAATAACCTTTAAAAATGCTTTTTCAGTAAAGACTTAGATAGTTGGTTTAAAACTACACGTTAACATGAATTGTAATACATTTAATAATGTAGCAGTTAAGACAGAACGTACAAAATGTCTTCCTTAGAGAAAGCACTCCATACCTGGGTCTACACATTTTAAGATAATATTCTGAAATAAAACATTCCTGAAATCAATAGAGATATAAGTGCGTTTATAGGTCGTAATTCTGCAATGAAATATTATAAATCCTTTGAATCAGTCCCCATTACACGCATTATCTATATTGCCTTATACCTTAAAACAGTATTTTTTTCCTAATATGAAGTTAATTAGGCGATCAAATTTCCAGGTTCGACCTATGGTATTATAGCTGGACATGGCAATGATATGTGCCTCTCCTCTTAAGACCCAATAAGCATGTTGTGCACCTTTATTTGTTTTATTAGCTTTGTGCATATTTTGTAACCTTATACAAACAGAAGCAGGGAGGAAACTGCATATAAAGGCTCATACATAGCAGAGTCATGCCAAAGGGGGGGGGGAGGAGAAAGGGGAGGTAAAGAAAGGAAGGAAAGATCACAGAAAAAGCGATAGCTTCTAACTTTCGGTTAATTAAAAATGCAAATATAGCTTTACATATGCATAAGTATTAAAAATAATACACGCTAGAACCAACAAGCAAGGAGGAGGAGGAGGAGGAGGAGGAGGAAGAGGAGGAGGAGGAGGAGGAGGAGGAAGAGGAGGAGGATGGCGCAACGGTGAAGCCCTGATTATGCATAGGGAGCCGTCTGGAGCAGCCTGCTCTGAACCGGGCTCTTTTCCGTGCCGGGTTGCAGCCGGCCCCGGCCGACGCAAAGCCGGCGCTCCCCAGCCTTCCCGTGCCTAACTGATATTTGTTATTTCGGGTTTTTTTTGTTGTTGTTTATGATGTTTGACCGGGGGGACGAGGGGAGAACGGATTGTTTGTTCCATTAATTGCGATCTTCATTAAAAGGGGCGATCGCTCCAGGAATCTTCAGTTTCTTCTCCAAGCAGTAGGATTTGCATATTTTTTTAATGCCCTAATTTCCTTGATGTATGTAAATGTAGCCGGACGTACAGTAAACCTCCAGCTGACGTCAATGAACATGACCTCGCTTGAGGTTAAACCTTGAACGTGAAGCGAGGATGGGGGACGCGGCGGCGGCGGGGGCGCAGGGCCGGAGCCGCTCCGCGCCGAGCCGAGCCTCATCGTCCCGCGCCGGGCCAGGCCAAGGCGGCGGCCGCAGCGGGGAGGTGGCCGGACCGCCGGTAGGCACCGTCCGCAGCTGCGTTGGCTGCTTGGCTCCATTCGCCGCTTTGCCACACTGATCAGAGCCCCTGCCCAATAAAATAAACATTAACAGAAACATTAACCCGGCTAGCCCGCCCTCTCTCCCCGCCCGGTGGCAAAACAAAGCCCACCCTCGCGGTGCGCTATCACCGTCCCCAGGAACGCCGCCGCTCCTCTTCATCAGATGATGAGCGGGAAATAGAAAACACCGATCAAGTCACAAAAAATCCCCCCCAATACTGCACGACACATGCAGTGCAGGTAAATCATAATTTCGAATGACTGTATCGATACAGTGTTAGTGGTTTGGTGTAAGGGATTCGCTGATATCAGTGCCGGTTTAAGGAAGAAGAGGCAGAAAATGGAAAAGTCGCTAGGCTGTAGGCAAGCCGATCTGATCTGCAAGTCAAAACCACTCTCCTGTCTTTGCACTGATTTCTCCCATTTGGAAAAAGAAGCGGTATTAAAGGACTCTCGGATATCTGACTGCAGAAAGTTGGCTTTGTTGTTGACACCAAGGTAGAAGAGGGTAGACGTGAGCAGTTTTCTAAAGCTGTCTCCCCTATATCTTTCCCTGTACCCTTTCTCCATTTAGAAACACCTCGGTTTATAATGATATTTGGAGAACTTTTAGCGCTAGGGGAATTTCTACTGGTGAGGCTGTAGAATTAAATGCAATCGATGTTTTGAAAATGAATTATATTTTTTATTAGGATCTAAGTTTTTCTTTTTCTCATGATTGTTTGTTTGTTTTGTTATGATCCAGAGCATCTCTCTAGAACTTGACACAGTCACTCTTAGAACAAATCATCTGCAAGCTAGCGGCTACACACATGCACACACACGCTCACACCCACACACACTCACGCGCTGCTTCTCTATTCAAACATCTTGACTAAACTTAAATGGCCAAGCCAGGGAATGGAAACACGAGTGTATTTCTGATTGAGAGACTGATCCAGACTCTTATAAATCCTCTCAGCAGTTTTGTGTAGCCAGGGTTTACCCTGAATTTCGTTAGTTTAGTATGAGATTGCATTTTTATTCTTATAGAGTTCTGTTGGTCTGCCTTGTCCCCAGGGGCTGTGTTGGCAGGAGGATCCATGGGTGCTGTGTGCGGCTGGGCTGCGATAGGGGCTGTGAAGGGCCGCGGCCAGGACTGAGTGGCTGGACTGGTGTCCCTGGCAGTAGTTGGCGAGAAATCCGCGCCTCTGCGGACCGACTACCCTCTCCCTGGAGCCGCACTCTGAACGGGACTCCCATATGACATATATATATAAATATATATATATGCGACATACACATATGGCATAATATGTATATATATAAATTTTTTAGTATTGCCCCTCCCCCTCTCCCAATCCTCGCACATACCCCCTCCAGACACATTCTTCACACATGCTCACACTCCTTGACACCTGCCCACACGGCTACAACACAGCACTCTATGGAAAACACCATGTGCGGATGTCTTGCAAAGTCGCCCCAGACAGGGACAGGCTGTCTGGCAGACTCCCAAACCCCTGACCCTCCCCGAACTCCCTCCGAGGCTCGCCCGCCGGCACCGCTGCCCTGCAACCACCCCCGCCAGCCCACCTCCTGCCCACCCCAAACGGCGAGCACAACCCCATCGCTGCGTCCTCCCGGGCACATACCAGAGAGCCGTCCTGCCTCTCTACCTTGCCGTGCACCACCTCCCTCCTTCCCCACACACCTCCCGTGGTCAGGCACACCCCCAAACTTCTTCAAACGCGCCATGCAGATCTTTGCCAAGCTCCTGCGCCCTAAAACGAGCTGGCGTTTTCATGGGCGAAATGTTGTTTCTGTACCACTGTTTTTGAACCTGAAGCGTTGAATGAAAAGGAAAAGAAGGAAACCACAAAACTTTAAGAAAGCCTCCTTCCAGCAATCACTGTGTTGACGAGAGGTCAAGCTACAAGTTTCATGATAACGAATTGGAAGGGATTCTTTTTGTTGTTGTTGTTATTATATTGTTGTTGTTGAGCGGTTGATCAATTTTGACAAAAGTTACACAAAATGGTAATACCTCCCAAAAACAAGACCCAGAAGAAACTCTTCTTCAGAAGTTAGATGGAGGAAAACACCTTAGAAAAACCCAACCATTTGGTGCAATTTTTTTTGTTTCCAAAGAAATGTGCGCTTTCCTTCTTCTCTAGGAAAATGTAGCCATTGCTCTTCTTTAGACTAGGCATTTCTAATTTGTTCCGTCTGTCAAAATGGGACTATGAGAGGTTTTGGTGTAAATTCATTATCTCTGGCAATGCATAACATATAGTAGGAACGGGAAAAGACCGTGGCAATGGATGAACAAAAGGGCTTCAGTTCATCAGCAACAAAAGCGTTGGGAAAATTGGTTGAATTTCAGAGCACGTCCTCCTCAGCAGAGAGGGCTGGACTAGACCTTGACCACCCCCTCCAAAAAACTTGCAGAGCCTCACATACAACACTTCACTTTTTACTCTGGGGCTTAGGAAGCAATATCAAAAAAGGAAAAAAAAAAAACCAAACACACCCTTTTGCCTTTCTCCTCTCCCCCCATTTTTTTTTTTTTATGAAAGCTTTCTAACTATTTTAGAACCAATCGTGCAAGAATTACACCATGGAACTAAACGGCACTTTTAAATAGAGATGATGAGGGGAAAGATCTGAATTTCTGGAGATATGAAAGAACCTGCTTTCTGTGCTTTAAACGGGTCTTGACCGTGGTGGGAATCTTTGTTTTCTACTGGAGATTCACCTAACCATTTAGATCTGGGGTCAAATCTTTATTTTATAAAGAACAAATGTAAGTATCGTGAGGGGGATATACAGAACCTGAATTCGTCATAAAAGGGAGAGAGCTGAACTTCATTGCACGTCCGCGTTTTCCGATGGAGGGAGTGGGTATATGTGAACCTGAGCTCGGTTAGCAGCTCTGTGTCAGGTTCAGGGGTAGGGGCTGCCTCGCTCAGCGTCAGACAGAACAGGTCGTCTTGGTAGGGCTCCAGGAACTTCCATTGCCGACCGCGAGGGAAATTTGATTAACAAGGCAGGGGTTTATGAGTTAGCACGACGGCTTATATTGGTTAGCTGATTTTGTATGTCTTATGCTAAACTTGTTGGTCTTGTGCGTGGTTAGGTGTGGGAACTCTTAATTATCAAGCAGTTTGCCAGTAAAAGCAGAGCTATAACATTTAAGTATGCAGAGAGGAAGCTTTTTTAGCAGTACCTGGGTACCTTTCGAAGGTGTATAGAAACAGGAACAATCATTCACCGGGTTTTAAATTAGCATATGGGAACTAACTCCTGTTGACTCTAGATTTTCGAGTTGTTTTGCAAAAAAAAAAAAATTAAAAAGTCGAACTCATATTTTTGAGATTGCCAACATGGAGGAGATTATTCACTGTAGTTAATAAATCCGTCTGCCTCTGTGCTTAGTGGGTCACTTCAAGCAAGCAGCCATCACTTATTGGGTTGTCCAAAATGCAGCCTGATCAAAATATGTATCCCTTTGAGCGGGGATGATTTAAGAAATGTTTCATGAGGTTGTAATTATTCCCATCTTGGCCGGGGCGGCAGGGGCAGCTGCGAGCTGCGATGTGTCTGGCATAGGCTCAGCCCGACTAAAACGCACACCTCGGGGGGGGGGGGGGGCGGCCTGCGCCATGCCGCGGCTCTAGGTACCGCTGCCCCGGGAGTCCGGGAATGGCTGCTGCGGCGCGGCACGGCACAGTCTAGGCCGCCGCGGGGTCGGGCCTGGGGCGCGGGACTGCCCCGGCGGCAGGCCAGGCCGGGCTATCCGACGCCGGGGCGCAGGCTACCTCCAGCCCTGGCGCGGGCCCTCCGGGGCGCCGGTAGGCAGAGAGCGTAATTGAAGCAAGGGACTTATACAATGGTGCTTCTATTTTAGTCCTCCCTCTCACCCACCCACCAAACCACCCACTCACCAAGTAGCATACCTCTCCAAGAACAACTCTAGCCCAGGATTCATGAAATGGAGGAAATAACTTACTATAAAATAGAAGAACACAGTTACTTTGTAAGAAATAATATGCTTTTAAACTAAGGCTGATGTAATCAATATGATGCAATGACAGTGATTTGATTGTTATATTTATTTACACATACAACTCTTGATATAATAACAGTTTTGTAAATATAGGCCATGCCTTTCTAATGATCCTGATTTCAGGACATTGGTGATCTGAAAGACATGGAAATTCTATCGGGAAAATACTGGCTTAATGTGTTTTGCATGTTTTGAACTGAAGGGTAGATGGAACTTCCATCCTTTATTAAGTAACTGGCAGCTTACAGTATGCAAATATTATATATGCCTCTGTAGTTTTCAGCATCTCTATTCAGCAGCCCCAAATATTCTTAAACTTTTTTTATCATAGGTCTCCACAAATAATTATGGAATTTGTTTTTATTGTTCATAATTATGTCCTGTAAATATTAATTACCACATTTAACCCTGCAGATACCAGAGTACATTACTCGTATCTGTTTTATGTCATATTAGATCATCTGCAGGAAATGTGGCTAGTTATTTCCCTGTTTAATCTAGAGTCAAGCGTTTCAGTAATTTATTCAATAATCTCCAAATGTTGATATACACAGCACCTCCTGAACACACATGCATTTATCTATTTACATACATTTCACAAACAAGAACAGTAAAATTGTTTAAATTATGATCTTTTGCCTTTTTTTGTGGCTATTTTTCAGATTTAATCAATCCAGGAAGACCACAGGAAATGACAATCATGACAAGAAACGGTATTCTTATTTTTTTGTTTAATAATAAAAGTCAGACGATAGAACATGTTCTTTAACAGTACGCAGTGTATCCATGTGAAATTACTGAGTGTGGTTTTCTTTTTTTTCCCAAGATTTTGAATTCTCGATAGTCTGCCTTTTCTTATTTTGTAATTTGGATTTGTATTAGATATCCCTTTGCATACCATATGTTCAGCATAACAGAAATATAATCTACAGTTGCCTGTAAAATTAAATTGTGGTCACAAAAGAAATGATAAGACACTTTTATTAGAAGGCAAGCCAGTCAAGTGACTTACCTGGCTGAAAGGAAAGGGATATTATGCAGGAAATACTTGCCTGGATTGTATTGGTGTGACATGTTTTACATCTATGTGAATGCTATTCTAATTTAGTACGAAAAGAGGATTAATATAATGTTATACAGTTATGTACTTCATAGCAGTTTAAATAGGGTTCCTATGTGTATTCCATACAGAAGATGGGGATACTGGCATTGGAACAAGACTCTGTAATAATTAAAGAATCATAAGTATTCCCCTTTAAAGTAAATAGAGACTGTTTATTCTTAAAAAAATCCACGGAGGATGTTTCTTCTTTACATCACAGCCATCTGGAGACCTATAAAAAGATTAGAAAACAAGCATGGCAATCACATACCAATTTAAAGGCCATTAATGGGAATTTATTAGGGAGGCAGGAGGAAAAAATAAATGTTTGGATTCCATATCTTCCAATATGCAGATCATTCTAAAGTGATTTTGGAAAAAATTAACAACTGCTGTATAGATTTTTTTTTGTGATATTCACAATAAGCAAATATTTTTGTGCAGTCTTACTGGGCACCCTTCGATTTCAAGGCCCTACTAGATGACTGAGAGTTAAAAAATTTAATTGGCAATATGGCTAATGAACAGCTAGGTTATAATTGTCATGTTGGCTCTTTTGACTTTCTGAGGCTCCAATGATTAATCAACAAAATGTGACAGGTGTATTGCAGTTACTTCTTAAGTCAGTGTGTGAGTAAGGTGGTCTTGAGAACAGAGCTTGATGTTTTAAAGGCATATTTTGCATCTTTGAAACATACTAATTTACAATAAAATGTCTTGCATTTAACTGCAAATCCTGTAACATGGCAACATGCTTTAATGCATGCATTAATGTGTACATGTGTCTGTGTTAACATGTATTATATATAGAAATATCTACATAAGCATAGACATACACACACATACGCAAGGAATACCTGAATTTTCATGCCTCTGACAATGTAATGCATAAATTCACAAACCTATTGTATGTAACACATGCCTAACCACTAATACTGCTGCCTCTAGCTATTGCAAGAAAAAACATCTTTCTGTGTAACTGCCATTTCAGAGCAGCTCATTAGAATTTTACATAATGTCAAAATGATCATGTGCCTTTAGATATATCAGATGTCTAATTGTCATCCTTGTTGTGCTTGAACAGCCTGAGAAGTAATGAAGAAGCACAGTAATGAATAGTACAGTGTTATAAGAATTCTAACCATTTTATGCCAGGCTGTATAATCTGAAAAGAGCACTGGCACAATTAGCTCATACGTCTCATATATACCAAGCACTGGTGGCAAATTGCAGTGTTTCCTTATATCAGAGTATCTAACACACATTTAAAAAAATAACGCTCAGTTTCAGAGGCTGATAATCTAAAAGCACAAATGAATGGCCTCATTAATAATATCACTACTGAATTCAGGATTTGGCACATTAGTAATGTTTATGTGTTACTTCTTGGTGGCAGTATTAATTTTGGGCCTTGTCTGAGAAATGATATTGCTTTCCCATTTTCATGCTTTTGTAATATTAATCTATGATAAAAAATGGACTGGTTTATATAGTTGTAATTTTACAGTGTAACCACATATTATATATATTTAAATGCAAATACGTATACACACATGTACTTAGTCCTACACATGTATACATGGTTCCCCTGTGTACATACAAGCACACATATGCTTTATTATGTGAGCAGGCTATACAGTCAGTATAGAACAACAAGAATTTCAGTTTAACTCCATGCATTTAAATATTTCCCCTTAAAAATAGTAACAATGCAAACAGCTTAATTTACAAATAAATCTATTTAAATGCAGTGAGATGTATTCCCTATAACAGTACAGGAACATAAAGCATGATGTATTATGTTTTATTTTATACCTTAAAAGAATAGTAGCAGCATGAATTTTAAGTAGTAATTCCTTTAGAAGTGCAGAGCAGTCCATATTCTGTCTGTGCTGAATTTTTCAATATGCATCTTATACCAACCACAGTATGTATGAGCTGTTGAAGTACATTTATTAATTTCAACAGTAAATATTGTAGATCTCAGTCTGGAGTTTCATTGTATCGCATATAGTCGAGAGACCTTTATTGTTTGCACTTTAGACTTAGAAAAATTCTATACAAATTATAATGTTAAATAATTCAGAGTATAATGTGGGGGAGGGGTGAATTGAGAGACTTAAATCCTAAAACTCTACGTAATGCATTCTAACAGTTTAGAAAGACTTGCCTTCATCGATTTCTTGAGTAATGTAAACATGCATTTCTTCACTCTAAGTACGAGGTTAATAAAAATAAACAATAAATCAGCATTTTTATTAAGGCATTTCACCATTTGCTGCAATGTTCACCTGTGTTGCATTCTAACACACCACACCCACACACCCCACCCCACACACACTGGGAAATGGGGACGGAGAGAGAGAGAATAGATGCTATAGAATACACTGGAGACAAGCCGGAGCCTGCTGCTAGCAGCATTCTGAATAAACATATAGAGGAAAATGCGTTGCACAGTCATCCCGGTGTAAATACCTGCAAATCACTATAGACACAAAACATGACCGAGCTGTGAAGCCATTAAAAACACATCACAGCAGGGCAAATTGTCAATGTAATTACACATCGACTCACTGAGTAACACAGATCTGATCCCCAGTCTCAGAAAGCAAGGCCCTACTTTAAGCTATAGCAAAGTACCTCACATCTCTCTGCACAAGCAGAGGCTGCCAAAAGAGAAATGCAGGCAAAGACGTTCCGCAGATCTGAAATGCTTTTATCTATCCTTAGAGAGAGAATTCTTCCAGTCTTTGGATATTAGAGCGACCTACGCTAGCAAGAAGGAAGGTAAAGGCGGCAGGTGGATTTTCCTGCAGTCAGGAGCGGTAGAGGAGGCAATGCTGGGCTTAGTCCCGGGCTGTCACTGTCGCCGCTGCCGCTGGCAGGGGCAGATAGCTGATCACTCATGCATATCAATAACCGTGTGTACTTGAAATTTCTCATGACATCATCATTACCTTGGTCTCCCGCGGTCCAGGACCTCTGACCTTGCCGGGCTGGTCCACATTTTGGCGCTGAAAGCCCTCCAATGATGCCATGATGCCCCTTTTCTCCTTCTTTCAGAACGGGGGGCAGCAGCAAGCCAGCAAGACCGCATCTTCTTCCCAGCTCTAGGAGCCCTGAGAAAGCAAGAATCTTCCCCCCCTAAAACACATATACATGCAAGATATTTTCAATCAAGCTGCCACCATTTGGTAAAAAGCTCTATACCATGCATAATCTAAAAGGATCAGGAGCTGGATCCTCGAATCATCTTGTCACTTTCTACTGAAATTGAATTTTTTTTCCTCCTTACACTGCGCTGGAAATTGCCGATGGCTTTACATCTTTATAGAGTCTAAAGAGTCTTTCGTGAGACTGAAGCAATTTACAATGCAAATAAAGGCTTGTGAAGGGATGGATGCTTTTCAGTCTTATCATAGCTTGATGCACCTTAATAGCTGGGTTTATTTTCTGATATTAACAGATGAATTGTTGGCTATCCCTGCCGGAAATTACTGGCTGAAAGAAAAAGTTCGGAATAAACTTTGAAGGCAACAGATCTCTTATGGATGTTATTAGCTGCGCACGCACACACACATCAGGTCACAGTTGTGTAAAAGGATGACTATTTTAAAGCAGCACTAGTACTCTTGGAGGAAACTACACATCTATCAGAAAAAAAAATCTGGATTCTAGCAAGGAAAAAAAAAGCAGCTTTGAGGGAAGCGAGTTGTTATCTTTGGTTATCTAGCTGTATGAGTGTTTTGGTCTTCATAAAGCTAGATAACCGAAAGTAAAAACTCCTTCAAGATCATCGTACACCGTGTGAAAATGAAAGACTACTGCGAGAGACAGTAAAAAAACACCCGAGAAAGGTCAGGAATGCTTATTGAATCTAACATTTTTACAGCTAAAGGTGGGAGTGGAAGGAATTAAATGGCATACTTAGTCCAAAATATGAAGTTGTCAGATGCTAAATGCTGCAACGAGGAAATGGTACTGATGGTAAACAGTGCATGTGCAACTATTGCTGTTAAATAAATAAAGAGAAACCCAGACCAGTTAATGTTTAACTGGGCCGAGACGATTTTTTTTAAGAAAGGCATTTGGAAATGCTGTTTCATTTTGCAAAATTATTCATTGCAATGAAATGGCTTTAAAAATAAAGCTGGTAGTTGGTTAGGATGAAGATGATTGTTGTTGGTGGTGATGATACAGTGTGGACTGAACTGGGAAAAAATCAGTCTGCATTCATCTTAGACAAAGCATTGAGGGGTTTATTTAAAATAATATGAAATCAGGGTTTCAAAAAAGTTTACACTGAAGTGTAGGCAAGCTTAACAATTTAAATCTACTGAGAACTCGGTGGAGCTGCACAAGGATGAAAAAAGTGATGGCTGATTTTTATTCTTCTATTCAAAATGCGAGCACAGATGCTTCTGTGTTCCGAGAAGGTTTCCTTGAGGAGGCTATTGAAGCAGAAAGACATGATGGAGATGAGATCGCCTCCCCCCTTGTCAAAGTGTTTAAAAATGTTCTGTGTCTTACTCTGCGCCTAGCATTGGAAATGAAAGTGACATTTACTCCAAAAATCCACGTGTGCGCCTCCTCTCTTTTTGTTTAAGGATGATCAGATCTATCCAGGAAACAGCTCTGGCATCCCAAACTGAAATAATTAGGACGTATATAGACCTGACAGAAATGGAAAGGGGGTGGGGAAGCTGACGGTCTGTCTTGCCTAATTGATTCCGTTAAACGGCGTGCAGGAGATGTGAACGGCTGGGCGCTCCCATTCCCACGCTCGGGGCAAGTGGCAATTCCATGCCCCGGCAGCCCGTGACAGACAGCCCTGCTGGGGGCTGGAAGATGAAAAAAAAACATCAAGTGCACTATACCATACTCATCTTCATCGCCTCCGTAAGTGGAGGCATTTCCCACCCACGGCCATCTGCAGGCTCCCAAGTGAGAACACCAACTGCTCTGTGGCTGCACACTGTCTCTTTCTGTTAATTCTGCAACCTCGGTACAAGCTCCTCGGGAGCAAGTTTCACTTTTCTTCCGTGGCCCGAGTCTCGCGGATGATTTAGGAGAGGCAAGGCAGAGGCAAAGCAACCGGGGAGGTGCAGCTGTGGAGACTGTGCCTCTCTTCCCTGATGGAAAAAATAGCAGACATCATGTGTTGACCTTGCAAACATCTCACGTTTTTTAATAAACACTTGTTTGGATGCTATTCATCTTTATAATTATTGCAGTTTAGGCACCTTTTACAGTAAAATTGAGCAGGATTAATTTTTAAGGGTACCATTTTCCTTTGGACTTGACCTAAACATCTTTCCAGAGGCACACTAGTGTATAATACTATCTTAGAAACTGAACATTTCTAAGGTAGATTAAAATAAGATCAGAGATAAGGGAACAATTCTCAACGTTCACAAATTAAAGGGCTAACCTTACACAGGCTGTTTTTGTGTTTGTCTGTTTGTGGTTTTGGTGTTTTTTTTTTTCAATTTTTACTTCGGCTCACATAAAATATTGTTTGGGGGTTTATAATGGAAATATTTACCTTTACGTCACATACTCTGAGAGGAAGGAAAGAGGTCCTAGAAAACACCACAGGTCCTAGAAACACCACACACATTGTTGATTTAAAATAAAGAATTAGCCTCCAAAGTCATCTCATCTTCCCTGTAGTTCCAAATATATTCTGTAGGATTTTCAGTCTAAAGGGCTTACTCGGTGGCTTTTTTACTGAGATTCAGCTAGTACCCCAGACAAACTGTATTTACATAAATTCCCACTTTAGCTGCTGTACACGTGCCAAAGTTTTACTACTGTAGTGACCGATGAGAAGCCCCTTTGTTTATTTACATTTGAAGCACTGTTTGTGCGACCAGTCTTTCATCGTTGAGTGCCTGTGTGCCTTTCATTTACTGAGTGTCCAGGGGTGCTATTTACCTAGAGCCATTGTCTACTACAATTAACATTTACATTACAAAGTATGTGGTTTTCTTTCTCAAAGAGCTTCAATTAAGGCAATAAGCTGTTTTCCGGGGAAACCTATTGTTTACTTAGGCATTCAATGGAGTCAATTTACTTAAGCTTTTGCTTGCGTCTTGGTCTTTTATGTAAATTTGTTAAGAAAAACACCCAGGAAAAATATCAATATTATAATCGCGTTAGCCATTGTAATATTAAATTGATTTGTACTTTATTGACGTTACATGACTATCAATTAATAAAATACGTTTGATATTATTATTATTATTCCTTCATTGCTTAGAAGCAAAATGGCCCATTTCTTCTCCCTTTTGTCCTGCAAATCTGACTTGGGAAAAGAGAGCATGTTAAAATGTTGTAGCATGCCCTCCAAGTTTATGTTTGCTTCACGTAGCAAATAATGTTCTATAAAATTATCTATCTGTAAAATGCTGTTTCCTTAAAACTTGTAAAAAAATAAAACAATATATAGCTTTAAATAAAAAGAAATGTTGAGCAGTCCTTTGAAGGCTAGTTTTAGCACTGGGAAAAAACAGATCAAGTTTATTTAGCATACCACTCCATTGTAAAACAGTTGGAGTGAAGTTGCAGATTGCATGAGTATGCATGTTAACTAGTAGGAACCCAGGCTTATTCTTTGTGAAAAGGGAGCAGCAGATTGCCGTGCATGGCCAATGTTAAAAAGGCAGCTGAATTTAACACCATCTGGAAGAAAAGATCCCTTCACAACTTTCTCACACCGTCAGACAAAACTAGTGTCTCTTATTCTGGGCCCTTGTCTATGCAACCATACAATACTGAGTCATTATACTTTTGCTGAGAGAAAATTTGAGAACACAATATGGGTAACCAGTGAATGACCAAGTTTCATTGTGCCTGCTTAAGTCAATTGAAATCTAGGTCTAGAGCTATGAATGGCAGTATTGTTTTCCTCACCGGGGCTGTACTAAATGTCAGCACAGTGTAAAGAAAAACTTGAAATCTGCAAATAACTTAGCAGATCTCAATTATAATATTTTCCCACACTAGAACTAATATCATTGCTAAGGTCTACAATGCCCAAAATACAAAAAGAATTGGAGAAAAATGAGTTAATTTACAAGTTATTTTAGTCAGATAAACTTTTAAATTTTCTTATGGGAACTTGAATTCAGCATGTAGAGCTGGCTTATCATTTTCTGAGAAGTTCAAGTTACAAACCTGCTTCTTATGTAATTAAGAAAATAAACTGTGTCAACAGGCTTGTATCTTGCACTTATTCCAACTCTCTAGCTTGGGACTGATAAAACATAAATAAGTGTACTCCATATTACACAGGTTGCTTCTAAGTCGAGCTTAGGGAAAGATTTCCCCTTGAATATTTAGAAGAAATAAGGCTGAAGTTGATAAACAAAGTAATGAGTAATATATTTCTGTAGGTGTTGGCAAAATCTATTAATACATCTCAGTGTAGATCCAGGTACCAGAATAAATGTTTCCAGTTCTCTCAGGTTTTATTACCCTTTTTTTTCGCTTGATAATTGTTTCTATTAAAAGTGCTATGCAGTTTAGTCCTCTATTTAGTGTTCATATATCAATTGGCATTGTTCACAATGCAGACTAAGAAAAAGAAACAGCCAAATGCATTACAAGGAGTTAGTTATATATTTTATTGGAACTTCTGTGTTTTTAATCTAATTGACTGTGATTTTGTTAGTTTCATAAAATGTCATACAGTTCTTTTAGCATAAAACTGCAAAGCAATGAGTAACTACATTTTTGATGAATAATACATTTGTTGCCAATCACATTACCTAGTAAATTTCTAAGCAGGAACAATATCTGCAGCATCTGACATTTGCAATTCTATTGTGTAATACTGACAGAGAGACCACTCAGAGTGGCTTGTGAAAAGTTAATGTTAGAAAAGTTGTCTTTTCTTAATTTCTTATGTAACAAATTGTAAGTTAAGAACAACAATAGCAATTAGAATAATCCAGACTTGAAGTACAAAGAGCAGAATGACACTAGAACACGTTTAAATTCCATTCATGGCAGGTAGAAAGAAAAGTCAAAACTCTGTAAACCTTCTGCAAGTCATAGGGCTAGTGGGGCTGTTGCACTGACAGTAACAAAAGCTGAGTATTGTACAAAATATGGCAGTTAGGGAAACTATATTTACCAGTCCAGAAACTGGTTGTATGAATGGACATATTCATGAGTGCATCTACCCCTTCCTAAAGTTGACATTAATATGCATTAACATAGAAGAAATTAATTCCTTGTTTCAACTAAAAGTGAAATATTTCAATTTCAATATGTGAAATATTTCATTTTATAAAGAACTTAAGAGTGTGCTGTCTTTTAGGGCAGATCTGGCCTTTCCTGTATGAATTAGAAGTTGTTTTCTCATTTCTGTTGGCTAGCTCCAGAAGGGAGGGTGAAGTAGCAGTCCCACAGAGATACAGTCATAGAATCATAGAATTGTTTAGGTTGTAAAAGACACTTAAGATAATCAATTCCAACCATTAACCTAGCACTGCCAAGTCCATCACTATGCCATGTCCTCAAGTATCACGTGTACCCATCTTTTAAATACCTCCAGGGATGGAGACTCAACCACTTCCCTGGGCAGCCTGTTCCAATGCTTGACCACCCTTTCAGTGAAGAAGTTTTTCCTAATACCCAACCTAAACCTCCCTTGGTGCAGCTTGAGGCCATTTCCTCTTGTCCTATCACTTGTTACTAGGGAGAAGAGACCGACCCCCACCTCGCTACAACCTCCTTTCAGGTAGTTGTAGAGAGCAATAAGGTCTCCCCTCAGCCTCCTCTTCTCCAGACTAAACAACCCCAGCTCCCTCAGCCGCTCCTCATAAGACTTGTGCTCTAGACCCTTCACCAGCTTCATTGCCCTTCTCTGGACAGGCTCCAGCCCCTCGATGTCCTTCTTGTAGTGAGGGACCCAAAACTGAACACAGTACTCGAGGTGCGGCCTCACCAGTGCCGAATACAGGGGCACTATCACCTCCCTGGTCCTGCTGGCCACACTATTCCTGATACAACCCAGGATGCTATTGGCCTTCTTGGCCACCTGAGCACACTGCTGGCTCATGTTCAGGTGGCTGTCAACCAACACCCCCAGGTCCTTTTCCGCCAGGCAGCTCTCCAGCCACTCTTCCCCAAGCATGTAGCGTTGCATGGGGTTGTTGTGACCCAAATGCAAGACCTGGCACTTGGCCTTGTTGAACCTCATACGATTGGCCTCATACAGTGAAAACGTCCATTTAGATTTTTAAAATGCACAACACTTTTATAGATTGCACACCCTGGGATGAACACATTAATTAGCCCTTACCTCCTTCATTATTTTAATTTAGAGGAAAGAAAATGCCAGACTTCTGACAATTAAATGTCCCCACTAAATGGTAAATTCATGAGACAAAAATTAATATATTTTTATGGACCTTTCTGGGAGAGAATGGGAAAGGAGAAGGAGAAAGGAGCCCTTTGGCTTTGCAGTTGTCTACTAACAATAACCTATTCTGTTCTTCTTGAACCTGTCACATGTATTTAGCTATATACATATGTACATGTATATATATACCTATACATTTATAGTGTGTGGTGTAAAGCAGGTGTGAAGATTACCTGCAAGGGCCAGAGTCTAATCTGGATGAAATTGTGCTATTAGCTTTGCTGGGAGCAGGACCGAGTCTCATACCAGAGCGTTGTCTAGAAGATTTATATACATACATATAGTAGGAGAAAGGAAGGGGGGTGGGGTGTTCAGTCTGTGTCATTAAAGGTAATGCAATTTCCCACCTAATTCAATATGATTAAGACTAAACTATTAATGAGCCAAATCTTGCAGTTCTTATTCTAAAAACTGCCACTGAAAGAAAGATTGGATTCATGGTTGCCCACTCCCGTATGTGTTGAAGACAGTGTGATTTGCTTTTGGATCAGATGGAGAATAGGTCAATAAAATAGCTATCATTAGTCTTCATAGATTTGGGTCTTGATCTTGTGTCGTATCTGACAGTATTAGTTGGGGAAATCTATTATTAAAGTGTAGCTTGCCAAGGAAGGGGCTCTGGCCCTGTTCCCCCAATCTGTTGTCTACAGTGTACAAACACATGGGGCAGGGGAGAAGAAAGATTCTTTGGGACCCCAAAGAAGGAAAGGCCCTGTGCTTTGGCCCTGTAGAGTCCACGCATGAAGGTTTCCTTCGAGAAAATGAGGAAGCTGCAGGCAGCGCTGGCAGGGGACCTGTGCCTGCCACCCTCCCACTCCAGCTCGCCCAGCGTGGGGCCTGGCCACTCTTGGCAAGCTTGAGGGTTACCCAGGCTGCTGGCCTCCCAGGGAGGGGGCACCTCACCCTTAACAGCCTTTCCAACTGAGTTCAACCAGACATGAGCCAAAACCTTGGTGTTGGAACCCGCTTGCTGCCCTGGTCTCCTCAGCCTGCAGCGAGGGGTGTGTGGGAGGGGCCCCCACAGGACTGAAGACAACCCACACAACCTTCCACAACCTCCCACCGCCGAGGGCTGCTGCTCTGCCAAGATGACAGTCCGCGTTGCATGCCACCCGCAACTGGGGCGCTGATTAGCGGAGACCAGCGGTTGCAGCAGGGTTCTCCCAGGCGCTGCTGGGCCAGGTTAGTTGTGCCGGGGATCACCCTCCCTCACGCCTCCATGGCTGCTGATCTTTTTCCCACCATAGTCATATATCAGTGAGGAGGGCCAGGGAGAATCTTCCTCCTTTGTTGGATGCGGAGGGAAACATTGCCACGAAGGATGAGGAGAAGGCTGAGGTACTTAATGCCTTCTTTGCCTCAGTCTTTAATAGTCAGACTGGTCATCCTCGGGGTTTTCAGGCCCCTGAGCTGGGAGATGGAGATAGGACGCAGAGTGAAGTCCCGGTTGTCGAAGAGGTGGCAGTCACCGACCTGCTCCTCCACCTGAATGCTCACAAGTCTATGGGGCCAGATGGGATCCACCCGAGGATACTGAGGGAGCTGGCAGAGGAGCTGGCCAAGCCACTCTCCATCATTTCTCAGCAGTCCTGGTCAACCGGGGAGGTCCCAGATGACTGGAAGCTAGCAAATGTGATGCCTCTCTACAAGAAGGGTTGGAAGGAGGATCCAGGGAACTACAGGCCTGACCTCGGTGCTGGGGAAGGTCATGGAGCAGATCATCTTGAGTGCCATTACGCGGCACGTGCGGGACAACCGGGGGATCAGTCCCAGCGAGCATGGGTTTATGAAAGGGAGGTCCTGCTTCACTAGCCTGGTCTCCTTCTATGACAAGGTGACCCGCTTAGTGGATGAGGGGAAGGCTGTGGATGTTGTCTACTTGGACTTTAGTAAGGCCTTTGACACAGTCTCCCACAGCATTCTCCTGGAGAAGCTGGCTGCTCACGGCTTGGATAAGTGCACTCTGCGCTGGGTTAAAAACTGGCTGGACGGCCGAGCCCAGAGAGTGGTGGTGAATGGAGTCAAATCCAGTTGGCGGCCAGTCATGAGTGGTGTTCCCCAGGGCTCAGTACTGGGGCCGGTCCTGTTCAATATCTTCATTGATGATCTGGATGAGGGGATGGAGTGCACCCTCAGTAATTTTGCAGATGACACCAAGTTGGGTGGAAGTGTCGATCTGCTGGAGGGTAGGAAGGCCCTACAGAGGGACCTGGACAGGCTGGATCATTGGGTCAGGGCCAACTGTATGAGATTCAACAAGGCTAAGTGCCGGGTCCTGAACTTGGGTCACAACAACCCCATGCAATGCTACAGGCTTGGGGAGGAGTGGCTGGAGAGCTGCCTGGCTGAAAAGGACCTGGGGGTGTTGGTTGACAGCCGCCTGAACATGAGCCAGCAGTGTGCTCAGGTGGCCAAGAGGGCCAATGGCATCCTGGCCTGTATCAGGAATAGTGTGGCCAGCAGGACCAGGGAGGTGATAGTGCCCCTGTACTCGGCACTGGTGAGGCTGCACCTCGAGTACTGTGTTCAGTTTTGGGCCCCTCACTACAAGAAGGACATCGAGGTGCTGGAGCATGTCCAGAGGAGGGCAACGAAGCTGGTGAAGGGTCTAGACAACAAGTCTTATGAGGAGCGGCTGAGGGAACTGGGGTTGTTTAGCCTGGAGTAGAGGAGGCTGAGGGGAGACCTTATTGCTCTCTACAACTACCTGAAAGGAGGTTGTAGCGAGGTGGGGGTCAGTCTCTTCTCCCAAGTAACAAGTGATAGGGCGAGAGGAAACGGCTTCAAGCTGCACCAGGGGAGGTTTAGGTTGGGTATTAGGAGAAACTTCTTCACCGAAAGGGTGGTCAAGCATTGGAACAGGCTGCCCAGGGAAGTGGTTGAGTCTCCATCCCTGGAGGTATTTAAAAGATGGGTAGATATGGTGCTTGAGGACATGGTATAGTGATGGACTTGGCAGTGCTAGGTTAACGGTTGGACTTGATGATCTTAAGGGTCTTTTCCAACCTTAACGATTCTATGATTCTATGATTCTATATAGTTATGTGCATATGTATTTAGCTTATATACTTATATATAGTTATATATGCTTGCGACTAATAATTTAGGTTCTTCTGTTTCTCAGGCTACATAGTGTGCATTATTAATTACAACTATTAATTGTTGTTATTGATTATTATTAATTAGCACTTCCTTTACTAAGAGGCAGTCATTTGTGTTTGCAGGCTCACATGAACAAGCTATAAAAGCAGCGAGTCCCCTCCCACCAGGTATCATATTCCTAAGTAATTGAGTTATTATTATACTGATTTGTCATTATGTCAAGTTCTTTCATTTGCATGTGGAAAGCTCCTCCTGTGAATAAAGTGAAAACTCTCCAGGTGGGCGACCGTCCCTCGGCTTGAGGGTTGCTTCGTGGCTCCTCGCCTGGCGCACCTCGCTGCCCGGCCGCGGGGACCGCGCGAACAGCGCCCCGAGGGCGACACTGGCGGTCGTTAACGGTTCCGGCGTGCCTTTGTGCAAGTTTGCGTCATCGCAACGTAGCGATGGGGGGGGGGGGGGGGGAAGCTGGGAGCCGCTCCCTGCCCCCCTTCCCTCCTTGAGCCTCAGGAAAGCCTCCCGGGCCGTGGAGAGTTACCTCCTGACCGGCGTGTTGTCAGAAGGCTGAGCTCTCCCCTCTCGGTAGAAAGAAGTTGACCAGAGGTTGTTTATAAAAAAATTATGGGTCTTAAGTACTTACTAAAACCAGTTAATAACATCATGCACAGACATTTAAACTTCTTGTAAATTCCAGAAAGGATTAGAGAGAAATCACACTGTGCGCAGCTAATGATACCATCTTAACTCTTCAGTTCTTTAAGGTGAAGCTAAATCCACCTCGGTATGGCGCATGGCTGCTTTCCTTTTTGCCTGCATGGAGGTCAAGGAAGATGAGGAGTAAGGGCAAGTATGATACAAGGACACCTGGTCAGACAGGGACACACCCTCTCAGTTCCAGCTGCCCGCTATTGCCTTTTCTAGTTCAGTGCTCTATCAACGGTCAGGGTAAAGCTGTGTTTCTAAAATGCACCTTAACGACTAATGTTGCCTCTCCAGCATCAAGGCCTTGCTAAGTTTTTTCTTTCATAGGTAAACAGCAGTAGTTGCAACAGATCTCAGAATTGCTCTTTCCTAGGGCTCTGCCATAGGCTGATAATGAGGGCTAATTTCTCCATGCTAGACTGTTTTGCTTTAATTAACTCTGAGGTAATATTTGATACAATGGAAATGCTGCTGGTTCTTCACTGCATCAGTAGCAGATTTCCAGCATCTTTTAAGAAGTAGCATTTTGAAAACGATTTTTTGCTACCCCAACTGTTTGTAATGCTATTCAATTTTATATCTATAACCTCTTGCCTTTGAATTTTTTTGTATCTGGGCTACACCTAAATAGAGGTATTTGTAAAATAATTTATAGTAGAATGGTAAACACACACGTATTTAATGTAGACAATCACGGGATGCATAGAGTTCAGGGCAAGATCAAAGTTTTTCCTCCAGGTATAGGTGGTTTCTTGCTTGTTGTGATATCATCTTTTTCAGTTCCTTGAGCTCTTACAAAAATCTGAGGCATGTAACACTGGAAGGTAATGATGAACTGATATTTATTCACTTATTCTAAATACTGATTATTTAAATATTTATGCTAAAGTGCAATGTGATAAGAACACAGCTTGTCTTCATTTGCTTAATGTTTTGTAGACTATTATGGCTTTGATGATGCTGAAAACCATGTGAGTAAGGTCACATCAGTGAGCAGGATCACCAGCCTCCTCTGATACAGAAACTAAGGAAACTGCCAATATAAAAGATTTAGGTAAGGAACCACCTTCTGTTTAGCCTTTCCATTTCCAGTTTGTGCATCAGTATGGAGAAAATATAAACTATGTCAAAACGAACTTCATAAATGAATGACTATGAGAAATGATCAGTAATTTGTCTTGTTTAAAGTCTAAAAAGAGTTGTTTGGGAAAAATAAATGTCCCATGCTTTGGGTCGAAGCTTGGTCAGTTTATCTTTGGACTTGAATAGTACCAGCATTTGGCCCTTTGTAAAGAACCTGTATGGTCTGATCAGGATCATTTTAATTCCAAAATAAACTCTGTGCAAAGACAAAGTGGCATACAGCTGTTTTTTAAAATCAGAATTTTTAAGGAAGAGACATATTTTCAAATAAGTTACATTTATTCTGTTAATAATGTTAGTTCTCTGAAAGGGACATTAACATAAAAATACTCCGCTGTCATTGTCATGTAGAATATTATCTTTAGGAAGCAAGATTTTGGGGTGTTATAAAATAATATCATTATCATGATATCATCGGTAATGGTTTAATGTAATTGGAATCTAACACAATAACCTTGTATGAGAAAGCTGAAGTCAGTAACAGAAAACCTGCACAATAAGGATAGAATGTACATGTGTGATTTCTTCTCACCTCAGCAGCAGTTGTGATACATTAAAAAATGTAAAATTAACACTCCTTTGTAGAAATATAAATTATTGTCTTTAGCTGTTTTCTGTCACAGAAGGCAATTTCTATTGAAGCACTGTAGAATTCTCTATAGATGCATAGAAAAGTATAACCTTGTGGTGCTACCAACTGAAATGGAACTGGAGCTAATTCTTCACTGATTTTTCTGTATTAAATATTTGCTTCAAAAAAGACCATTAAAACCTCCTTTTCTATGGCTGTAATTGATGTAAGTGTATGTTATATAGGTTATTGTTTAGTTGAGTACTGAGGATTTTATGAGGTACCAATATTTTACCAGTAGCCATAAATATATTGTTGGAAATATATGAATATTAATTTCATATCTTCCTCTAAATCCACATAATTCTCGAATGGCATAAATTAGTTTCATATGACAGCTATGTAGATTCTCTTTTTATTTTAGAAACATACATGAACAGAATTGACATATGCACTCAAATTTGTTTGTGTGTATGTGTATGCATATGTAAGTTTAAATCCTTAAAAAACTATGATCTATATCTGCATGTGCACTTTCATGAAATAAATTCACTACACTCCCAGTAACAATAAGCTCTACCACATTTGCCTCAAAAAGACTTCATGTGCTAAGGGAAGATTCGTAGTACAACTAAATTAACAAGAGTGAGTTACCTCTAGCACCAGTCTGTCTACACTGACAAGTCAGAAAACTTCCATTTCTTTCCTGCATTGTTGTTTACCATTGATTGCCAATTTGATAATCTAAAATACCTAAACAAAATCAAATAACCATTTAATGGTATTATGGTAATAAAATCAATGTTTCTTCTGATAGCTGAAAAAGAGAGACTCAAGGATTTTACTGTAAATTATACTTAAATTCACTTACATTCTACTAGGAATAATATCTTATTTGCTATAGAATATTCTAATCCTATTCTGTATTTAAAAGTTGTCTTTTTCATAAAATGAAACTAAAAAGAGAAAACAATATTTATGCTTTCATAATTTAAAAATGATTAATCAAATATAGTCATGTTAGATGATATAACATCTTGCACACAGCTACATTATTAAGTAAGTCTAATGCCCAGAGTCATTGTGCACGTTCCTGGGTGTCTTTGATATCTCTCCAGTCCACTGGATTTTGAAGTGTGATTATGTAAATTTTTCATTGATAAATAAATTACTATAATTGTAGTTGAAATACCACTCAAATTCTTAAGACCTTTGCATCTAAATAATATATTATGCATTACTTAATTATTTATTAAAACTAACTCAAAATAACTGTAGGGCAAAGCATAAATTTATTTTCAAATAGTCCTTTTTTTTGCATCAGGTACAAAAATGTTCCAGATGTGTAAAAAAAACCCAAACCCCAAATAATCCCCCCAAAAACCACCCCCTAACAAAAAAAACCCCAAAGCCCCAAGTTTCCTTCATTAAATGCAGTATTTTTTTTTATTAATAATATTGTTACAGTGATGCCATTCTTATTGTGACCATGCTATCAATTCAAATATATGTCGATTGATATATATATAATTTCTATTAACAGGAATACAAGAATGGAACAATTAATGTGAGTGGGAGGTGAGTGTATATAACAATAAGAATAGCATTTTTAACTTGCACTGAGAAATAGTGAGGAGCTGTCAAGATTTTGGTGGCTATAGATTTAGCAGTGAGAGTCAGAGATATATAAAACATTGCAAAATTAAAATCATGGGCTATGTGTATTTTAAACCTAGCATTCAGTACTAAATGTGAAAAGTCTCAGTGAACTGCCTGGTGGTTATTAGCAGTACTAGACTGCTTTCAGGGAGGCCATTTAACTGTACTTCATAGAAGCATAGAATGGTTTGGGTTGGAAGGGACCTTTAAAGGTCATCTAGTCCAACCCCACTGCCATGGGCAGGGACATCTTCAACTAGATCAGGTTGCTCAGAGCCCCGTCCAACCTGACCTTGAATGTTTCCAGGGATGGGGCATCTACAGCCTCTCTGGGCAACCTGTTCCAGTGTTTCACCACCCTCATCATAAAAAATTTTTTCCTTATATCTAGTCTGAATCTACCCTCTTTTAGTTTAAAACCATTACCCCTTGTCCTATCGCAACAGGCCGTGCTAAAAAGTCTGTCCCCATCTTTCTTATAAGCCCCCTTTAAGTATTGAAAGGCTGCAATAAGGTCTCCCAGGAGCCTTCTCTTCTCCAAACTAAACAACCCCAGCTCTCTCAACTTGTCAAGGAACTTCAGTTTTAATCTTGTGCAAATTCTAATTCTAGACTGGGTTCTAATCATCATGTAGACATCATAGGTATCATGTTTGCAGTGTATACACAATAGTTTTTCCTTTTCACAACAGACCTTTATCTAGTTGCTAATGAAATACAGGATATTGATTGCAGAAAACCTGTGAGGGCATATTTACTGGTACCATATATAGTAAGCCTCATTTGATGCATTAGCATTTAACCATTTTATGCAAATTTAGTGAGAAAATGACTCACGTATATGATTTAATATGCATCAGCAGTAACTCATAACATCCTTATAAGAGGAAAGAAATTAAAAATTCATTAGAAAACTAGACTAGTGTCACTACATGGTTAAAACATTATTAAAGCATTTTTCAGTGTTTTGCTTACACTAGTTTTCTCATCATGGTGCCACCATTTCATGACAAAGAGCACAGAGGAGAAAACATTCAACTTAAAATGTCTGCTGGCACACATCGCTGAATTTGTATGTCACTAAACAATGGACGAGCATAGACTTGCATACCAACTATTTAATTAGCAGTTTAACCATTCATACATAGAAAATAGGTCATTTACATGCACCATGCTTAGCTATTATTCCCATAAAAAGCTACCAATATTTTGTCTAATGTATGTAGCATTCTAGTATGCCATCATAAGAAAATCAAAGAATATGTTATTATTTTTAAAACCTTGACACTCAAAAATTTAATTAAAGCATGTAAAGTCTTCGTATTTCTTTTGGAAGTTTATTTTAATTATGTAGCTTAACCTTAAGTCTGCCATAAAAGGCTGGATACAACTAATAATTAAGAACTTCAAAGGGCAACAGAAACCCTATAATAGTCCCCAGTTTAATTAAAGGCTATTATTACAAACTTCTTGAATATACAGTTACATTTAATGACAAATGGTGAGTTGCAAATGCTGTATTTCAAAGATACCGATCTTATTCTAAACACTGTTGATAGATGCTGCTGAAACAAAAATTCCTCTGGTGAAATAGTCTATTTTTAACATAAATGGGATACATTTGTGAAGCATTTTGCTTAGAAATATTCATTAGTTTTGTCCATGCCTCTCAGTATCTGCACAACAAATAGAATATTGCACAGAGAGTGGAAGTAGGGACTGGTATCTTGGGAAGAGTACAGGGACACTGCCTGGTTGTGTAAGGATGGGATCAGGAAGGCCAAGGCTCGGCTGGAGCTGAACCTGGTGAGGGACACAAAGAATAATAATAAGGGCTTCTCCAGGTACGTCAACCAGAAAAGGAAGGTTAAAGAAAGCGTACGCCCTCTGACAAGCAGAAGTGGCAAGCTGGTAACAACAGACGAGGAAAAGGCTGAGGTACTCAACAACTTCTTTGCCTCGTTCTTCACTGGCAACCTCTCTCCTCACACCTCCTGAGTCAATGGGCCATTTGATGGGGATCAGGGAGGCAGACGTCCTCCCACTGTAAGTGAAGGCTGCTCACAGCTTGGATAAGTGCACTCTGCGCTGGGTTAAAAACTGGCTGGACGGCCGAGCCCAGAGAGTGGTGGTTAACGGAGTCAAATCCACTTGGCGGCCAGTCATGAGTGGTGTTCCCCAGGGCTCAGTGCTGGGGCCGGTCCTGTTCAATATCTTCATTGATGATCTGGATGAGGGGATGGAGTGCACCCTCAGTAATTTTGCAGATGACACCAAGTTGGGTGGAAGTGTCGATCTGCTGGAGGGTAGGAAGGCCCTACAGAGGGACCTGGACAGGCTGAATCATTGGGACGGGGCCAACTGTATGAGGTTCAACAAGGCTAAGTGCCGGGTCCTGCACTTGGGTCACAACAACCCCATGCAACGCTACAGGCTTGGGGAAGAGTGGCTGGAGAGCTGCCTGGCGGAAAAGGACCTGGGGGTGTTGGTTGACAGCCACCTGAACATGAGCCAGCAGTGTGCTCAGGTGGCCAAGAGGGCCAATGGCATCCTGGCCTGTATCAAGAATAGTGTGGCCAGCAGGACCAGGGAGGTGATAGTGCCCCTGTACTCGGCACTGGTGAGGCTGCACCTCGAGTACTGTGTTCAGTTTTGGGCCCCTCACTACAAGAAGGACATCGAGGTGCTGGAGCATGTCCAGAGGAGGGCAACGAAGTTGGTGAAGGGTCTAGACAACAAGTCTTATGAGGAGCGTCTGAGGGACCTGGGGTTGTTTAGCCTGGAGAAGAGGAGGCTGAGGGGAGACCTTATTGCTCTCTACAACTACCTGAAAGGAGGTTGTAGCGAGGTGGGGGTCGGTCTCTTCTCCCTAGTAACAAGCGATAGGACGAGAGGAAATGGCCTCAAGCTGCGCGAGGGGAAGTTTAGGTTGGATATTAGGAAAAACTTCTTCACCAAAAGGGTGGTCAAGCATTGGAACAGGCTGCCCAGGGAAGTGGTTGAGTCTCCATCCCTAGAGGTATTTAAAGAACGGATAGATGTGGTGCTTGAGGACATGGTATAGTGATGGACTTGGCAGTGCTAGGTTAACGGTTGGACTGGATGATCTTAAGGGTCTTTTCAAACCTTAATGATTCTATGATTCTATGAAGATCGGGTTTGTGACCACCTGAGGAACCTGAACATACATAAGTCTATGCGTCCCGATGAGAAGCATCCCGGAGTCCTGAGGAAATTAGCTGATGTGGTTGCCAGGCCACTCTCCATGATATTTGAAAAGTCATGGCAGTCAGGTGAAGTCCCTGGGGACTGGAAAAAGGGAAACATTGCACCCATTTTTAAAAAGGGTAGAAAGGAGGACCCTGGGAACTACCGACCTGTCAGCCTCACCTCTGTGCCTGGGAAGATCATGGCACAGATCCTCCTAGAAGCTATGCTAAGGCACATGGAGGACAGGGAGGTGATTTGAGACAGCCAGCATGGCTTCACCAAGGGCAAGTCCTGCCAGACCAACCTAGTGGCCTCCTATGATGGAGTGACTGCATCAGTGGACAAGGGAAGAGCTATGGATGTCATCTATCTGGACTTCTGCAAGGCCTTTGACACGGTCCCCCACAATATCCTTCTCTCTAAATTGGAAGGATATGGATTTGATGTGCGGAGTGTTGGGTGGATAGCAAACTGGCTGGATGGTCACATCCAGAGGGTAGTGGTCAATGGCTCAATGTCCAGATGGAGATCAGTGACAAGTGGTGTCCCTCAGGGGTCCATATTGGGACCAGTACTGTTTAATATCTTCATCAATGACATCATAGACAGCAGGATCGAGTGCACCCTCAGCAAGTTTGCAGAGGACACCAAGCTGAGTGGTGCAGTTGACACACCTGAGGCATGGGATGCCATCCAGAGGGACCTGGACAAGCTGGAGAAATGGGCCCATGTGAACCTCATGAGGTTCAACAAGGCCAAGTGCAAGGGCCTGCACCTGGGTCAGGGCAATCCCCAGTATCAATACAGGCTGGGGGATGAAGGGATTGAGAGCAGCCCTGCAGAGAAGGGCTTGGGGGTAGGTACTGGTGGATGAAAAGCTGGACATGAGCCAGCAATGTGCTCTCACAGCCCAGAAAGCCAACCATATCCTGGGCTGCATCAAAAGAAGTGTGGCCAGCAGGTCGAGGGAGGTGATTCTGCCCCTCTACTCTTCTCTGGTGAGACCCCACCTGGAGTACTGCATCCAGCTCTGGAGTCCTCAGCACAGGAAGGACAAGGACCTGTTGGAGCGGGTCCAGAGGAGGGCCACAAAAATGATCAGAGGGATGGAACACCTCTCCTATGAGGAAAGGCTGAGAGAGTTGGGGTTGTTCAGCCTGGAGAAGAGAAGGCTGTGGGGAGACCTGATTGCAGCCTTCCAATATTTAAGGGGGCCTACAAGAAAGATGGGGATAGTCTTTTTAGCAAGGCCTGCTGCGACAGGACAAGGGGTAATGGTTTTAAACTGAAGGAGGGTAGATTTAGACTAAACATAGGAAAAAATTTTTTACAGTGAGGGTGGTGAAACACTGGAACAGATTGCCCCAAGAGGTGGTAGATGCCCCATCCTTGGAAACATTCAAGGACAAGCTAGATGGGGCTCTGAGCAACCTGATGTAGTTGAAGATGTCCCTGCTCATTGCAGGGGTGGTTGGACTAGATGACCTTTAAAGGTTCCTTCCATCCCAAAGCATTCTATGATTCTATTCTATGATTCTATGAATATCATTGAAGGAAAAAAGCTATGCCAGTTAATATAAATGAAAGTCAGGCACTTAAGCACATTTTGCTAATAATGTACTGTATACAAATACACACAATTGCTGTACACATGATAAACATAATATACTATATTTAACACAAATGTTTAATTTGTTACATTTAACTTATAATATTATTCCATGCTGACCTAAGAAAAGTTAAGTTTTGGTGTATTTAACCCGTGTTTTTGCGAACAATATACACCAAAGTATCTGTAGGAATGTAGGCCAAAATATCTGCCAATCAAAAGACATTGTCCAAACTATTACTTATGTATAGAGCCCAATGTTGTAAGTTCCCAGTTATTCAGGTAGTCATTACTTACATAAGGTGTTTCCCTGGTTTAAATGAGGCAGCTCCTATGAATAAGAACTAGGTTGCGTCTATCATCATACAGCAAATTAAAATTGCTCATTAATGGATACAAGTTTGTGTATGCTGATTTTTCAGACTGATTTTGACCTGTTCTTTCTGTGTCTTCATCCCTGTGGTTTTGTTGTTTTTTTTTTTTTTTAAATCAAGCCCAAGCCTGTATTTAACTAGCCATTAATTAAACAGAATGTTAAAGACCAGAGGATAGTTGAAGTCTCAGGTGTAATATGAGCAGTTCACCTAAAAATGAACAAAGGAGTATGTAATTTTAATGCCCTAATAGATTTACAAATGAACAATGTCATTTTTTCAAAAATGCTTATATAATTAGAATCATAGAATGGTTTAGGTTAAGGAGAAAAAGAGAATCATGCACAGTGAAGCTTTTAAAAGGTTGGAAATCATAGAATAGTTTGGGTTGGAAGGGACCTTTAAAGGTCATCTAGTCCAACCACCCCTGCAATGAGCAGGGACATCTTCAACTAGATCAGGTTGCTCAGAGCCCCGTCCAACCTGACCTTGAATGTTTCCAGGGATGGGCATCTACCACCTCTCTGGGCAACCTGTTCCAGTGTTTCACCACCCTCACCGTAAAATAATTCTTCCTTATATCTAGTCTGAATCTACCCTCCTTCAGTTTAAAACCATTACGCCTTGTCCTATCGCAACAGGCCGTGCTAAAAAGTCTGTCCCCATCTTTCTTATAATCCCCCTTTAAGTATTGAAAGGCTGCAATAAGGTCTCCCAGGGGCCTTCTCTTCTCCAGGACAAGCAACCCCAACTCTCTCAGCCTTTCCTCATAGCAGAGGTGTTCCAGCCCTCTGATCATTCTCGTGGCCCTCCTCTGGACCCACTCCAACAGGTCCATGTCTTTCTTCTCCCGGGGACCCCAGAGCTGGATGCAGTACTCCAGGTGGGGTCTCATGAGAGCAGAGTAGAGGGGCAGAATCACCTCCCTCGACCTGCTGGCTATGCTTCTTTTGATGCAGCCCAGGATATGGTTGGCTTTCTGGGCTGCGAGAGCACATTGCTGGCTCATGTCCAGCTTTTCATCTATCAGTACCCCCAAGTCCTTCTCCTCAGGGCTGCTCTCAATCCCTTCATCCCCTAGTCTGTATTGATATTGGGGATTGTCCAGACCCAGATGCAGGCCCTTGCACTTGTCCTTGTTGAACCTCATGAGGTTTGCATGGGCCGACTTCTCCAGCTTGTCCAGGTCCCTCTGGATGGCATCCCATCCCTCAGGCGTGTCAACTGCACCACTCAGCTTGGCAGCATCTGCAAATTTGCTGAGGGTGCACTTGATCCCGCTGTCTATGTCATTGATGAAGATATTAAGCAGTGCTGGTCCCAATATGGACCCCTGAGGGACAGCACTTGTCACTGATCTCCATCTGGACATTGAGCCATTGACCAGTACTCTCTGGATGCGACCATCCAGCCAATTCCTTATCCACTGAACAGTCCATCCATCAAATCCATATCTCTCCAGTTTAGAGAGAAGGATGTTGTTTAATGATTTTAGGAACATTTATTACCTGTTTCTATGAATACTAAATTTATAATCTAATAATTTGGAGAGTACAAATGAAACAACTCAAGTTACTGTATTTGGAGATGCTGTAAGTGCTTGTGGGAAAAAGAGAAAGAATAAACCTAACCAAGACAGGTTAGCAATATTGTCTAGAAATCAAAATATAAGATTTAACATGGAAAAATATACAAGGTAATGGATACCTGAGAGGAAAAAAAAAATCTGAAACACATATATTCAGTGGAAATAGATGCTAAGTAATAGCAAGAGACCTGAGGGTGAAAGTGGGCAGAAAATTAGACAGAAGATTAAAATATGATTTGTTAAAAAAGTAGCAGCAATGTTTTTTATGCAGGACATATAAAAGCATCATTTTGGGAACTGATAGTCTCCACATGGCAATATTAGACAGTACTAAGAATACAGCATGTAGTTCAAAAAGCTGTAGTGAGTCAAATTGATGAGATTCAAAGGTGTATTGGGTGTACGTGGCAAGGTTTTGGCAGCAAGGGGGCTGCAGGGGTGGCCTCTGTGAGAAGAGACCAGGGGCTGCCCTGTGCCAGATGCAGCCGGTTCCAGCTGATTTGGCAACAGACTCACCACAGGACAAAGCTGAGCCAATCAGCAAAGTTTGGGGTGCCTCTGTGAAAATATATTTAAGAAAGGGCAAAAAATGACAGACGGAGAGAGAAGGAGGGAACAAAATGAGTGAGAAACAGCAGAGGGAACACCAAGGTCAGAGAAGATGACATGCTCCACGGTGCTGGAGCAAATATTCCCTGCAGCCCATGGAGTACTCGTGCTGGAGCAGATGGATATTTCCTGAAGGAATGCAACCAATGGAGAGCCCACGCTCGAGCAGGGAAAAGCATGAGGAGGAAGGAGCATCAGGGAGAAAAACCTCTATGTACCTCACCCCCAATCCCCCCTGCGCCACTGGGGGAGGGGGGTAGAGGAGTCCGGAGTGAAGTTGATCATGAGAAGGGGGGGAGGAAAAAGTGTTATTTTAATGTTTGTCTTTGCTTCTCAATTTAATTGGCAATAAATTAAATTAATTTTCCCCAGGTTGAGTCTGTTGTGCCTGCAACAGTAATTGGTAAGCTATCTCCCTGTCTTTATCTCAGCCCACAAGCTTTTTCATCCTATTTTCTCCCCCATCCCACTGAGGAGGGGGAGTAAGCAGCTGGGTGGGAGTTTGGCTGTTTGCCAAGCCTAACCCACCACAAAATGGAAAAAAGGAAAACTGGTAACACAGAATGGAGGGATTGATTCAGGAGGAAAGCTTGAGAGAACTAACTGAGCTAATTGGTAATCAAAAGCATGTTCATGTTCAGGTAGGGAGTATTCCAAGCTTCCAAAGGCTTGCATAGTGTCAACTGCTCCTTCATTGTACGTGTCCAGAGTTTTCTGTAACATCAACCAAAACCTGGTCAATATAACTGAAAATAGAATGTAATATTAAAGCAGTACTGAAATGATGGTCTGTGTACCTAGGAAAAGTAAATGAGAAGAAACTGAGCACAGGAGTTGATAGGCTGTAGAGGTAGATTGGAATAGATTAAAAGGAAATAATGGTGACTCCATTGTCTGAGTCATTTAAATTTAGAGTGTAGAATACTCTAGAGCAGTGGTCTCCAAACTTTTTTTATCATGTAAATGTATCAAAATGATCATGTATCAGTAAAAATTTTTTGAGTGTGCACCCTCAATATATGTATATTTATTTATAAATTATATACATGTACTGTACATTATAAATCATATACAAAAATAGAAATTAAAAAAGGATGAGATAAAGATGGTATAAACAATATTTGCAATTTAAAAAAATATTTTATTTATTAACATAACAGTACAAAAAATCTTTTGGCTTTCCCCCCAAAAATATTATTATTAATAATGTTTTTTTTAAAGTGAGAGCTATGTGATTGAATATGCTTCATTATTTTTGAAAATCTTGGTTTAACACTTTGTGATGCAGTGATTCAAAGGTCTGTTTCTAAGTTCAGTTTACTTTCATACTGATAATTTCAATTTTTTTGGGCCAAGTTCTTGTCAGATCTGATTAGGTCGTCATTGTTTTTACTTCGACAAAGAACTCATACTAGAAGTAAGAGAAGTGTCAGCTCTGCCATTTTCTTGTTCCTTGTGCTTGCATTATCAGTATTATCTTCAGTCTTTTTAAGCCACTTGTCCATTTTGAGAGGGTTAGCTTAGTTAAAACTAGATTCTATAATCCGTAAATCCACTTAACCGGGCACACATGAACTGCGTTGCAATACACTGAAAGCAAACGAACGAGTGAGGGCGCCACTGTCAACCCCTCTGCGTTGTGGAACACCCACTCTTCCCTCAGGGTACCTCGTGTACCGTACATGTCACGTCTGACATATAGACCGAGTGAGGGCGCCAGTGTCAATCCGTATATTAAATATTAGTAAAGCTTAATTTCTTTCTTATTTTTTTTAAATAAAAAAGAAATATAAGTAGAAGTTTTAATATTTTCTTCCCGCTCTCCAATGGATCATCTTGCGCACCTCCTGGGGTGCACGCATCCCACTTTGGAGACCACTGCTCTACAGAACCCATTGTAGGTTACTTAAGAGGATTGAATAAATCAACTTTTAGATCTTTTTTTCATCTCTAAATTTTTATGATTATATAGTAATTTGATTCCAGGTGTTTCTTTTGCCTGGAGTTAAATCTTCAAATCAAATGTTTTCTAAAGATAAATCTTGATAGTGCATTTGCACACTGGTTTTGAGAAACATACATAATAGAGACCTATTGTGATAGTATTTCCTGCTTAGGTACCATCATGGGAGTAATAGGAATACAAACATTGGCTTGCAATATAAATTTAAAAATCAGAAATGAATGTAGCTAATGTAGAGCTAACAGATTTTTTTTTTAATATTAAATGTTCTAACCTGCCTATTATTGAGGGATTCTTACTTTCACTGAAGGCATTTATTATGCCCTTTCAGAATCAGGCCAAAAGAGAAGAACATGGGAATCAAAGTAATTGGAAACAAAGCTGATGGAAAAAAATTACCATTGAAAATTTCTGGGTTTGCTGAAATGCTTTGATTTTCTTCTGGAAAAACTAAATAAAGTGTTTTGGGTTTATTGTTATTAAATTACATCTCTCCATGTTCTAATACTGTTTCATGGAAGTTGAAGGCTGGATTCCTTTTCTCATATATGAATGGGGCTCTGATGCAATGTAGTCTCCTGTCTAATCAAGTTCTGAGACGCATCACTGGAGTTGCATGGCTGCAAGTGTATGCGCACTGAGCAACGAAACCAGTGTATAAGGGAAAAAATAACTGGATTACAAGAGTTTCAAGAAAACATGGTACAAGATTTAAACATGGGAATATCAGATACTGCAAATAGTTTTTAAAATAAAAAAAATTAATAACAATAATGGGAAAATGACTTTTTATATTTAATTTTTGAACTTGGATAGATTATTTTACATTTGTGTTCTGGAGAACAGATGTCCTTATTTCTCATAGAGACAAGAATCAGGGACAGATTTAAATGGAAGGAAAAAAGAAACTGACGTGTTAAAAATAATAAAAAAAAAAGATAATTGAGCATGCTAATTAGCATAGCTAACAACCTAAGTTATAATATCATAACCACTAAAACCAAGAAAAAATCATCTTAATCTAGAGAAAATCTATGAAATGTAACTTCAGTCTCAGTTTCTTTGTGCAGATGTATTCTTGTTTAGGTTAAGCAAAAAGCTAAGAGCCACTGTTTTTTGTTTCCCCAAATTACATGTCCACTTCTGACATCCATTCTGTCAGTTTGGACAACAGAAATAAAATCAGGATCAGTGGCTAGTGTAGATAGAATGTGGCTGAGTAGTGAAGGGCAAGATTCTTTCTACTGTGATGATGAATAATTTAAGCAATACTATTGATTCCCCTGTGAAGAAAGCTGGCAGATTCTCAGCCTAGACCAATGAAGAACAAAGATAATGTCTTTGTTTATTTTAAAAAGTTATTTTAGTCACAATAATTGCTGTTAATTTTAACAATACTTTGGTAATGCATATGAGCAGAACTTGAACTCAAGCCTGCACTTTTAAAAAACACATCTATTATTCCATGCAGATAAGCTAGCGCAGACCTCAATTTATGCCTTAATTTTAAGTTTGCATCCCTCTGTTGAGGACATTCCCTGCATTGGACTTTGACATAAAGAGAAGAGACCCTAGACTTTATAAAAGCAAGTGTGAAATTGCTGTGGCTATTAAATGTGGCCATTTTTACTCATTAAAAAGCTTCTTCTGAACATAAACTAGGGGGGGGGGGGGAAAAGAGGAATTTCCCTTCTTATTCCCACCTAGTGGATGAAGGGAAGGTGGTGGATGTAGTTTTTCTGGATTCTAGTAAGGCTTTTGATACTGTCCCTCACAGCATCCTTCTGGACAAGTTGTCCAACTGTGGGATGAGCAGGTTCATGGTACGCTGGGTGAAGAACCAGCTGAAGGGCAGGGCTCAAAGGATTGTGGTGAATGGGGCTACATCTGGCTGGTGACCGGTCACCAGCGGTGTTCCTCAGGGAACATGTCATTGATGGAGGTATTAAGCAATACTGGTCCCAATATGGACCCCTGAGGGACACCACTTGTCACTGATCTCCATCTGGACATCGAGCCATTGACTACTACCCTCTGGATGTGACCATCCAGCCAGTTTGCTATCCACCCAACAGTCCGCCCATCAAATCCATATCCTTCCAATTTAGAGAGGAGGATATTGTGGGGGACTGTGTCAAAGGCCTTACAGAAGTCCAGATAGATGACATCCATAGCTCTTCCCTTGTCCACTGATGCAGTCACTCATTCATAGGAGGCCACTAGGTTGGTCTGGCAGGACTTGCCCTTGGTGAAGCCATGCTGGCTGTCTCAAATCACCTCCCTGTCCTCCATGTGCCTTAGCATAGCTTCTAGGAGGATCTGTGCCATGATCTTCCCAGGCACAGAGGTGAGGCTGACAGGTCGGTAGTTCCCAGGGTCCTCCTTTCTACCCTTTTTAAAAATGGGTGCAATGTTTCCCTTTTTCCAGTCCCCAGGGACTTCACCTGACTGCCATGACTTTTCAAATATCATGGAGAGTGGCCTGGCAACCACATCAGCCAATTTCCTCAGGACTCCGGGATGCTTCTCATCGGGTCGCATAGACTTATGTATGTTCAGGTTCCTCAGGTGGTCACAAACCTGATCTTCTCTTACAGTGGGAGGGACTTTGCTCACCCAGTCCCTGTCTTGAGGTCAGTCCACTCGAGAAGTGTGGGAAGAGAGGTTGCCAGTGAAGAATGAGGAAAAAAAGTTGTTGAGTACCTCAGCCTTCTCCTCGTCCATTGTTACCAGTTTGCCAGTCGTGTTCATCAGGGGAGGTACGCTTTCTTTGAACTTCCTTTTTTTTCTGACATACCTATAGAAGCTCTTCTTCTTATTCTTTGCATCCCTTGTCAAGTTCAGCTCCAGCCATGCCTTGGCCTTCCTGATCCCATCCCTACACAACCAGGCAACGTCCCTATACTCTTCCCTGTCCCTGCTTCCACTGCCTGTGCATTTCCTTCTTATACTTTAGTTTGACCAGCAGGTCTTGACTCAGCCATGCAGGTCTCTTGCCTTCCTTTCCTGATTTCTTACACGTGGGGATCAAGAGCTCTTGCACTCTATGGAAAGCATCCTTAAAGATCTGCCAGCTCTGTTCTGCTCCCCTGTCCCTGAGGGCAGTTTCCCAGGGGGTCCCATTGACTAACTCCTTGAACAGCTGGAAGTTTGCTTTCCTAAAATTCAGGGTCCTGACTTTACTCTTCGCCTGTCCCATATCCCTCAGGACTGCGAACTTCACCAGTGCATGATCACTGCAGCCCAGGCTGCCTCCAATCTTGATGTCTCTGATTAGCTCACTTGCGTTGGTGACCAACAGGTCCGGTGACACATCCCCTCTGGTGGGGCTGTCTATTACCTGGCTTAAGAAGTTATCCTCAATGCGCTGCAGGAGTCTCCTGGATTGCCTACAGCTCATCATGCTACTTTTCCAGCAGATGTTGGGGTGGTTGAAGTCCCCCAGCAGGACGAGAGCCTGTGAGTGTGATGCCTCCTGTAGCTGGAGTAAGAAGGCTTCATCAATAGGCTCCCCTTGATCGGGCAGCCTGTAGTAAATGCCAACCACAAGGTTCCCTTTGTTGCCTCGGTCTCTAATTCTTACCCATAAGCTTTCAACCTGCTCGTGGCTATTCTTCAGAGACAGCTCTTCACACTCTATCCATTTCTTGATGTGTAGGGCAACCCCTCTGCCCCTCCTTCCTCGCCTGTCCCTTCTGAACAGCCTGTAGCCATCGATAGCTGCACTCCAGTCATGGGATTCGTCCCACCAAGTTTCAGTAATGGCAACTAGGTCATAGCTTTCTAGCAGCATGGTGGCTTCCAACTCCTCCTGTTTGTTGCCCATGCTGCGTGCATTGGTGTAGAGGCACTTCAGCTGGGCTGTTGGCCACGTCACCTTTTTAGAGGAACACACCTTAATCCCTTTGAGGTATTTCACTGGTGTTTCCCTGTTGGCTCCTATTACCTCAGGAGCCCCTGGCTAATCTCCGTAAGATTTCAAGTGTGCTCCAGTGTACCCAGCACATCTCACAGCAACAGGCTGAGGTCCCTCGCTAGCACCCCATCCCTCAAACCTTGGCATGTTGTCCAATGGCTTGTCATGGGTGAACCTGATGTTATCCCCTTCCCCCTTCAGGTCTAGTTTAAAGCTCTGTCAATGAGCCCCAGAAGCTCCTGAGCAAAGGCCCTCTTCCCCCTTTGAGAAAGGTGAACCCCGTCAGATGCCATCAAGCCTGGTGCCGTGTAGGCCATCCCATTATTGAAAAACCCAAAATTGTTACAGTGACACCAGCCACGGAGCCATGTATTAATGGACCGGATCCATCTGTTCCTCTCAATGTTCCTGCCCGCAACTGGAAGGAGGGAGGAAAAAATAACCTGTGCTCCCGATTCCCTCACCAACCATCCCAAGGCCCTGAAGTCTCTCTTGATTGCTTTTGGACTATGGGTTGCAGCTTCCTCTCCAACTACATGGAAGATCAATAATGGGTAGTAGTCGGAGGGCCGTACCAGGCTAGGAAGTTTCCTAGTGATGTCCTTAACCTGGGCCCCAGGGAGGCAGCAGACTTCCCTAAGAGGAGGGTCTGTCTGGTATATTGGACCCTCTGTTCCCCTCAGAAGAGAATTGCTTACAACTATAACCCGTCTTTTCTTCCTCGTGGACTTGGTCGTGATACGGGGGGGGTAGGCTTTTCTGACCTTGGCAACGTCCCGGTGTAGATGGACTGTCATCCACATCATCCATTGACTGGCCTTCCACATCCAGAGCCTCATACCTGTTGTACAGAAGCACCTGGGAAGGCGAGGTGGGCAAGGAGGGGGTTCTCCTGCTGCTCCGAGTGTGGACTTGCTTCCATTCACTTCTTTCCTTTAAGTTACTGCCTTCTGCCTGGTCGGGGGAGGATACAGGATCCCCTTGATCTTGTGTTTTTTCTGGTAGATGTTCCTGTTTCTGTCTCAGGGAGGGCAGAGCATGGTTCCACCAGTCTATCTCTTAGCCTCCCTGATGCTCCTTAACCTTTCTACTTCCTCTCATAGCTCTGCCACCAGGCTGAGCAGATCATCTACTTGGTCACACCTCACACAGCTGTTCTCACTACTGCCATCCTTTACTAGTGAAAGGCTCTGGCATAAATTTGGTACACTCAGTCTGAAATCCATCTACCCTATGTGGAAACCAAACCAAATGAACCAAATTTATCTCCCTGTTTACAAACTTCAAAAGCTTCAAAGATTACTTCCAGTACCTACAGCTGTTACCTACTTTTTGCATTACAGGCTGGTGGAATACCTTGTACAATTTTCAGTTAAATATTTGTTCATATTTTTAAGTGATTCACTGTAATTTGCTCCACTCTTTTGTGCATGAATATTGTAAGAAAGTAGTTCACTGGAAGAAACAGTCACTGTAACAGAAAATTTTAAGCAAATATTACCAAATACTCATGGAAAGAAAATATTTCATTCATACTCATGAACATCCATGTTAAAAGCCTCATTCCAACAGTAGCATTAGTTCAGTCAGAGACAAGAAACATACCATGTTATTTACATATACAAATAAGGCTATAGATTAATAATTATTTTAGAAATAATTATTAAAGTTATTTATCAAGTAGCTATAACAAATATATCAAAGATAAATCAATTTGCAAACAGACATATTTATATATATTTATATTATTTTAGCATTTCTTGTTAATTCTCTACTCTACATCCTTACACTCTGGGCCATATAACGTATAGTAGCTACTCTAGCTGTCACCTACAAATTCCTGCAAGGAAAGATGACACAGCCTTGGGCACAACCCTTTATCTATTATAGCTTGCAGTGGGTTAACCTTGGCTAACAGCCAAACTCCCACCCAGCTGCTCACTCCGTGCCTCTCCTCAGCGGGACAGGGAAGAAAATAGGAAAAAACCCCAAGAATGAAAAAACTCATGGGTTGAGATAAAAGACAGGGAAATTGCTTACCAATTACCATTGCAAGCAAAATAGACTCAACTTAGGTAAAATTAATTTAATTTATTGTCAATTAAAATAGGTTCGGGTAGTGAGAAACAAAAAGACAAAAATTAAAGCACCACCTTTCCCCCACCTTTCCCAGGCTCAACTTCACTCCTTCACTCCAGACTCCTCTACCCCCCTGAGCACAGGAGAGACTGGGGGAGGGAGGTTTACGATTCAGTACATAACAGTTTTTCTCTCTCTGCCGCTCCTTCCTTCTCACACTTTTCCTCTGCTCCAGCGTAGGCTCTCCCCACAGGCTGCAGTCCTTCATGAAAAAAATCTGTGCCAGCATGGGTTCTCCACAGGCCACAGTTCCTGTCAGGAAATCTGCTCCAGCGTGGGTTCTTCATGGGCTGCAGGGAATATTTGCTCCGGCTCCATGGAACATCTCTTCTTCCTCCTTCTCTGACCTTGGTGTTCCCTCTGCTGTTTCTCACTCGTTCCCTCCTTCTCTCTCCGTCTGTCATTTTTTGCCCTTTCTTAAATATATTTTCACAGAAGCACCCCAAACTTTGCTCTGTGGTGAGTCTGTTGCTAAGTCAGCTGGAACTGGTTGTGTCTGGCACAGGGCAGCCCCTGACTTCTTCTCACAGAGGCCACTCCTGCAGAGCCCCCCCCCCCAAACCTTACTACATATGCACAATACACTCACTATTTGTTTTGTAGTAGCACTACCCAATTTGTTCAAGTTAAACATTTCACTATGGAATATGAGTTTACTTTTGAAATTCTGAAGCATGACTCAACAATTTAAAGCAGGATGTTTACTGGTGGAAAGCTCATGTTACAGACTGGAATTCTCAGCCCTCCAGAGGCTTAGAGTTCTGCCAAGGCACCTTTTGCCTCATGACCTGACAGTGTTTTTGCAACAAGGTTTTCCATAAGTCAGTTGAGGATACAGTCCATGTATCCCTGTGGTGGGTTGACCTCAGCCAACAGCCATACACTCCCCTCTCTCCTGCGGGACAGGAAGAAAATAGAAGGAAGGTGAAAAAACTCATTAAAAGAAAGTTAACTCCATCCCAGCCAGATCCAGTACAATCTCCACCTCTTATGCCATACCATTTGTGTCATGCTCAGGTCCCACATTATCTGATACATCTAAGTGTCCTCTGACCATCTCATTCATATATTGTTTCATTTCTGTACCTTAGTCAAATCTTTCCACGTTTTTACCTAACCCACACTGCCTTACATATGATCCTTCTGTCCCATACCTTTCTTTTCCTTTCCATTCTATCGCTCATTGCCAAAGTTCCTTCTTACCAACACTTGCAACTTATACTACATGCTTAAACCATCTTTACATCCAACAATCAGGTTTATACATCCTCATTAACCACCAGCCCCTGTCCCTTGACATATACACAGACATTATTCCCCCATTCCATGGGCCCCCCCACCAAATGTCCATAAGAACAGCTGATGACTTGGGCCCCATCTGTCAAGGTGATTGCTTGGGGCAGGAGAAGCAGCATGTTGGATTGCTGTGTGCCAAGACTGGCTTGGGTTGGGCCACCACCACACTCACCTAGTTCCTCATGAGGCTTATCCTCTGTTGATTCAGGTGGTTCCTGATGTATTACTTTCTATAACATACAACTCAAATGCTGGATTATTTTCCCCCAAGGTTAAATCTTGAGGTACACACTGGATTTCCCCATCCTTCTGTATTACCCACCAGGTGCACCCAGGTCCCTGAGCGAAGACAATCCCACAAATGGGCTTGCCTTTTCCTAAGGGAAGAGCAATCCAGACTGCCTTTTCCAGCCACTTCTCTACCGGCACTACATGAACCTTATCTCCTCCCACAGTATGTAAGGGGCTTTCTTTGGGCAAGACCAGGTCGGTTAGCAGATCCTCTGGTGTTAATCAGCCAAGTGGCTTCTGCTAAATTTGCACCCCAGTGCTTCCATTCCCCAGCCCCTAATGTTCTCAGAATAGTTTTTAACAGTCCATTATATAGCTCAGTCTTTCTGGAGGCTGGTGCACGATAGGGGATGTGATACATCCAGTCAATGCCATGTTTCTTGGCCCAGGAGTCTATGAGGTTGTTTTAGAAATGAGTCCCATTGTCTAACTCAATTCTTTTTGAGGTACTGTGCCAACACAGAACTTGCCTTTCAAGGCCCAAAATGGTGTTTTGGGTGGTGGCATGGTTTACATGGTATGTTTCTAGAAACCCAGTAGTCACTTCCACCATGGTGAGCACATAGCACTTGCCTTAGCGGGTTCACAGCAGTGATCCGCCAGGCCTTCCCATATCAGTATCCCAGCCACCGCCCTCTATTCCAGGGAGAATTTACTCGTGTGGCTTGCTTGATTGTGGCACATGTTTTACATTCATGGATGATCTGTGTGATGCCTTTAACGGTCAGGTTCACCCCTTGATCATGAGCCCATTTGTATGTTGCATCTCTCTCTAGATGTCCCGATGTTTCATGTGCCCACTGAGCTACAAATAGCTCAGCGTTACATTCTCAGTCCAGGTTCACCTGAGCCACTTCAGTTCTGGCAGCCTGGTCTACCTGCTCATTGTTTTGATGTTCTTTGGCTGTGTGGCTCTTGGGCATGTGAGCATCTACCTTTAACAGCAGCGTTATCTACTCGAGCAGCGGTGTCTTGCCACAATGCAGCATCCCAGATGGGTTTACCTCTGTGCTGCCAATTGGTCTTCTTCCACTGCTGTAGCCACCCCCATAGGGCATTTGCCACCATCCATGAGTCCGTATAGAGATAGAGTACTGGCCACTTCTCTCATTTGGCAATCCTTAGGGCCAGCTGCATGGCTTTCATTTCTGCAGACTGTCTCAACTTGCCTTCTCCTTCAACAGCTTTGATGACTTGTTGTGTGGGACTCCACACAGCAGCTTTCCCCTTCCAATGTTTTCCCACAACATTACAGGATCCATCGGCAAAGAGAGCATAATGCCTTTCATCTTTTGAGAACTCATTATATGGTGGTGCCTCTTGGGCATGAGTCACCTCCTTGGGCAATGCTCCAATATCTTTGCCTTCTGGCCAGTCCATGATCTCTTCCAGGATTCCTGGGCAGTTGGGGTTCCCCATTCGAGCCTGTTGCGTGATCAGTGCTACCCACTTACTCCATGTAGCATTGGTTGCGTGATGTGTAGAGGGGATGTTTTCTTTGGACATCTAGTGCAGCACAGGCAATTGTAGTGCCAAGAGGAGCTGTGCTTCTGTACCAACAACTTCTGAAGCCACTCGAATCCCCTCATATGCTGCTAGTATCTCTTTTTCAGTCAGGGTGTAGTGGGCTTCTGATCCTTGATACCCCGGCTCCAAAACCCTAGTGGTTGAGCATGAGTCTCTATGGGTGTTTTCCACAGAGGCTCCAGGTGAGGCCATGGTCTCTGGCTGCAGTGTAGAGCATGTTTCTCACAGCTGGTCCTGACTGGACTGGACCAAAGGCTACCACATGAGCTGTGTCCTGTTTGATATGTTCAAAGGCCTGCTGATGATTTGGGCCCCAGTTGAAATAGTTTTTCTTTTGGGTCACCTGATAGAGAGGTCTCGCACACCAACTGTAACCCAGAATATGCATTCTCCAGAAACCCACAATGCTTAAGAAGGCTTATGTTTCTTTTTTGTTAGCTGATGGGGACATAGTTGTTATCTTATTGATCACATCTATAGGGATGTGAGAACATCCCTCTTGCCATTTTATTCCCAAGAACTGAATCTCCTGTGCAGGTCCTTTGACCTTGCTTTTTTTTTAATGGCAAAACCACCTTCAACTCCAGTTCATATTGGAGTTCTAGCATGTCCAGTGTGGCAGCACTCCGCAGCAGTGTGAATTTGTTCAGACCACAGTAGTCCACTGTTGACCTCCACCCTCCATCAGACTTTCACACCGGCCATATGGGACTACTAAAGGGTTAGTGAGTCTTGCCAATCACTCCTTGGCTCTCCAGTCAATGTATCAATTTATGGATGGGAACCAAGGAGTCTCGGTTGGCGCGATTTTGCTGCCACTGCACTGTCCTGGTAGCAATTGGCACCTGCTGTTCTTTGATGCACAGCAGCCCCACAACAGAGGGATCCCCCAAGAGGCTGGGCAAAGTAGACAGCTGTTTAATCTTCTCTGTACCCACGGTGGCTATACCAAAAGCCCATTGGTACCCTTTTGGGTCCTTGAAGTACCCTCTCCTGAGGTAGTCTATGCCAAGGATACATAGGGCCTCTGGGCTGGTCACACTATGATGCTTCTGCCACTTGTCACCTGTTAGGCTCACCTCAGCCTCCAACAGAGACAACTGCTGGGATCCCCCTGTCACTCCGAAGATCCAGATGGGTTCTGCTCCCTTGTACCTTGATGGCATTTGGGTACATTGTGTACCAGTGTCCACTAGAGCCTTATACTCCTGTGGATCTGATGTGCCAGACCATCGAATCCACAGAGTCCAGGAAATCCTATTGTTCCTTTCCTTTCTTCTTGGTCAGAGTATTTACTATCTGAATCCTGCATTATCAGACCAGAAGTCCCATCACCAAGATCAGGAGGAGAGGCATTCTCAGGCCGCCTTCTACATCTGCGGGATTGCTGCTTGCCTTCCAATATCTCAATAGCAACTGGAGTGGCAGCCTTAGCAGATGTCTCCCCCTGCAGTTCACATATGCAGGCTTATAGCTTTGAGGTGGATGCACCATCCCACTTCCACATATCCTCTTCCTGGTCACACGGGAGGAACCATAGGGTGCCACGCAGCGGGCACCTGGGGTTCCTCCTCCTCCTCCTACCTTACTGACAGATTGTATGGACCCATCGACCTCCATGTCTATTGTTTCCTTTTGACTACTTGGGAAATTACCGTAGCTGGGGTTTGGGTCTCTGTCTCAGCCATGCTGTCCTCAGATGCAGAGGCCCTCCTTCCCCTGCTCCTCTGATGGTGCTGGACAGAGTCTTGATAGGCATAGACCAAGCCCCAAAGCAATGCTAGGAGTTGCTGGGTCTCATAGGGGTAAGCAAGTCACCCTTCCGTCAAGTGGTGCACCAATTCAACGGGATTACACACCTGTTCAGGCATAAAATCCCAGGCTATTGGAGGTGATAACTGTCCCAGGCACCTGCCCAAATCTTCCCACATACCCTGCTACCCAGGTATCAAACAGCTCAGGGCACATTTCTTTGTCACATCACCAACTAGTTGTTTACTTGTACGCCAGGACCAAGTCAGGTTCCACACACCTAACAAGCCAACTATGCTGGATAATATGATTACACAGTTTACATGAGGATGTATAAGAAACTCGGGAGCCCATGCAGCAAAGTTGAACGTGTTCATCCTGGAGGAGAAAAAGGGATGTGTAATCTAAAGATAGACCATCAGATTCTATTTTTAGCAACAGTGATATCAATCTGAAGAAATCCCACTAATTTCAGAGCAGCTGCCTTGGATTTACATATGAATTACAGATGTCAAATCAGTCTCTAGTTTATTGCTGAACATTAATGTATTGAGTTTAAGTGGCAAGGCTTTGGAAGCAGGAACTGCGGCTCATAGAGAGGAGCCCACAAAGGAGCAGGTTTTCTGGGAGGAACTGTGGCCCATGGGGAACCCATACTGGAGCAGTCTTTCCCTGAAGGACTGTCTCCTGTGGGAAGGACCCCATGCTGGAGCAGGAGGAAAGTGTGAGGATTAAGGAGCAACAGAGATGAAGTGTTATGAACTGACCACAACCCCCATTCCCCATCCCCTCTGAGCTGCTCGGGGTGGGGAGGATGTAGAAGAGTTGTGAATGAAGGAGTGGAGTTGAGCCTGGGAAGAAGGGTGGGGGAAGGTGTTTTTTAGTTTTGTCTTTGTTTCTCACTACCTGAATCTATTTTTAATTGGCAATAAATTAAATTAATTTTCCCCAAGTCGAGTCTGTTTTACCAGTGATGGTAACTGATAAGTGATCTCCCTGTCTTTATCTCAACCCACGAACTTTTCCATCTTATTTTCTCCCCCTGTCCTGTTCAGGGGAGGGAGTGAGAGAGCAGCTGGGTGGGCATCTGGCAGCCAGCCAAGGTCAACCCACCATAATACTAAATACAAATTTCTGATTCTGTAAAAAAAGCTGCAAGGTCATTCGTGGAGCACAGAAATGGCAGCAATGCTACAGCCATATGCCAGCCCAAGTGCACGGTCACTGTTGTTATAAAAAATGTTCCCAGTCACAGCACAGTACAGTGATAAGTGGTATAGCAAACAGAAAAAGCTGACAGCAGCCACTAACAAGCTCTGGACTCTATTATACAGGAAAGTAAGCAAGCCCCGTGACCAATACAGAAGCCTGCCAATTAACAACTGAACAACTATAAATGCAGTGTGATACGCTCCGATCAAACCTGTCATTCTCTTAAGCCCTACATTGTGGACCAAAAAGGACTATGGTGATCCTGGCCAACAGCCAAACACCCACACGGCCGCTCACTCACTCCTTTCTCCCACAGGACGGGGAGAAAATGGAAGGAAGGTGAGAAGATCATGGAGCAGATCATCCTAAGTGCCATTATGCGGCACGTGCGGGACAACCGGGGGATCAGGCCCAGCCAGCATGGGTTTATGAAAGGAAGGTCCTGTTTCACTAGCCTGGTCTCCTTCTATGAAAAGGTGACCTGCTTAGTGGATGAGGGGAAGGCTGTGGATGTTGTCTACTTGGACTTTAGTAAGGCCTTTGACACTGTCTCCCACAGCATTCTCCTGGAGAAGCTGGCTGCTCACGGCTTGGATAAGTGCACTCTGCGATGGGTTAAAAACTGTCTGGACGGCCGAGCCCAGAGAGTGGTGGTGAATGGAGTCAAATCCAGTTGGCGGCCGGTCACGAGTGGTGTTCCCCAGGGCTCAGTGTTGGGGCCGGTCCTGTTCAATATCTTCATTGATGATCTGGATGAGGGGATGGAGTGCACCCTCAGTAATTTTGCAGATGACACCAAGTTGGGTGGAAGTGTCGATCTGCTGGAGGGTAGGAAGGCCCTACAGAGGGACCTGGACAGGCTGGATCGTTGGGCCGGGGCCAACTGTATGAGATTCAACAAGGCTAAGTGCTGGATCCTGCACTTGGGTCACAACAACCCCATGCAACGCTACAGGCTTGGGGAGGAGTGGCTGGAGAGCTGCCTGGGAGAAAAGGACCTGGGGGTGTTGGTTGACAGCCGCCTGAACATGAGCCAGCAGTGTGCTCAGGTGGCCAAGAGGGCCAATGGCATCCTGGCCTGTATCAGGAATAGTGTGGCCAGCAGGACCAGGGAGGTGATAGTGCCCCTGTACTTGGCCCTGGTGAGGCCGCACCTCGAGTACTGTGTTCAGTTTTGGGCCCCTCACTACAAGAAGGACATCGAGGTGCTGGAGCATGTCCAGAGGAGGGCAACGAAGCTGGTGAAGGGTCTAGACAACAAGTCTCATGAGGAGAGGCTGAGGGACCTGGGCTTGTTTAGTCTGGAGAAGAGAAGGCTGAGGGGAGACCTTATTGCTCTCTACAACTACCTGAAAGGAGGTTGTAGCGAGGTGGGGGTCGGTCTCTTCTCCCTAGTAACAAGGGATAGGACAAGAGGAAATGGCCTCAAGTTGTGCCGGGGAGGTTTAAATTGGATATTAGGAAAAATTTCTTCACCGAAACGGTAATCAGGCACTGGAACAGGCTGCCCAGGGAAGTGGTTGAGTCCCCATCCCTGGAGGTATTTAAAAGACGGGTAGACGTGGTGCTTGAGGACATGGTTTAGTGGTGGACTTGGCAGTGATAGGTTAACGGTTAGGTTGGACTTTTCCAACCTTAATGATTCTATGATTCTATGATTCCTCCTCTAAATTATGGAGCTATTTTATCTATGTGACATCATATTAATGAGTTGTAAACCAGATTTGCTAGGAGATGCTCTGAAACAAGGAGATGAGAATGTGATTGTATTCTTTAAGATTAGCTTGAGAGATATCCTCTTTTCAGAAAGGAAATAAATTTTTGTCTTCTAGTTTCTTGGAGGAAGGTGATAATGGTGGTATTGGATCATGGTCAATCAGTTTAGCACCACTAAAAGTCGTTCTTGTTTAGAAAGAAATTTAATGAGGTTGTATTTGATTAATTCCATATTTCCACAGGATGTTAGAAATTAAATAAGTGTTTAATGTCCCATGTAGGAATTACACAGACCTGAAGGCACTTAGTATCATGAAAGATAAAGCTCAAGCAGCCAAATTCTTCCTTCCTTTTGCATCCTAAAAATGCTGAAAGCAAAGAAAATGTTTTTATTGTGTGAAATTATATGTCTGTCAACATGGACCCAGTTGTATTCTCATTGCAGTCAGTGGGAGTTAGTTTACCATTCCCTTTTGAGTGGGCTGCATTAAACCTTCTATCACCGACTTTTGAATAGAAACCAAGGACCTGATTCTGAAACATTCCCTCCGGTTTAGCAGATCCACTGCAATCAGTGTTATAAAGCTGGATGAATCAGCCTCAAATTTCTATAACATCAAAATATACTTGGTGCAGTAGAAGAAAAACCTGAAATTTATAATAGGATACAGTCTCTTTGTTTTAAGATCCACGGAAAGAAGCAGCCCTTGAAATTGAAGGTTAGCTGTCCATATTGAAGCTTATATGTGCAGTTCAAAAATATATTTTATACTAGCACTTTATCAAGATCAATATAGATAAGTATATAGCAGATATCTCACTCATCATAAATATAATAGTACTTCTTACCTGTTACCTATGGCCACTATATTTGCTTAAACAGATATCAACAAAAAAACCTCAATGTATTACTAAATCAAAAGATTTTTGGAGGCAGTTTAGACATTGGCTTTTCATTTTCTTAAATAATTGTAAATCCATTATTATTTCATAATCAGGAACATGCATTTGATTTAAGGTTGAATTATATTGATAAATTAAATCCTAATATCAGATGGCTGGAACAGTTTTAAAGAGAAAAAAAATATCTCTGTATATAGGTTTTGCTTTGCACTGTGCTGTATTCTATATCAGTAGAACAAAGGCTATATGCATAATGAGGCCATGCAAATGAAGTGAAATCAGGAAAAGTATAGTGGAGGAGGGGGTAAAATATGGCTATCAGAATAATGACCAAGGAGTAGAGAATTTAAATGTTTAATGCTTGCACATTCAAGTTCATTTTTCTGTCATCTTTTTGAATGGGTAGACTGAGACTCTTGAAAGACCAGAATGAGAAGATCTCTGTTTTGGACCAAAAGGTTTAATAACATTCTTTAACAGACCGTCCAGATATACCTTTCTAGCTTACAGCAGTTTACCTTTATTTTTAAAATAAACAAGCATGGTAATAATTAGTGGGGATAATGGAGGAGAGGGAGAACCCCCATTTTCTGTGCTTTCAATGAGTGGGCTTTTTGCTCTGCTGCACTGTCTGGATGCCAGCTCCCCATGTCTCAGCCATGATGGAAGCTTAGAGTACAATAGAAGCACAGCAACAATATGAATTACAAATACATGTATATCTTACTGCATGGCCTCCCCCTCAAAATGAATGTAGTCTAAAAATATCCTCCACTCTAAATTGCTTTACTACTGAGGCAGTCTTGCAAAAACACTACACTTACTTAATTACAAAATAAAAATCCAAACCCCAGACAGAATAATCTTGATGTGAACTGTTTTGCTTCTGTTTGCAAATTCACTATCATCTTTTTGAAAGATATTAGTCTCATTTAATAATATAAAGTGCATGCCTATGTTAAGAACAATAGTATTTTACTTACAGAGAATTTATGAGGAATATCTTGTTACTTCAAATAAAAAAGGGAAAAAATGTAGGAATTATACGTGATCAGTATATATAGTGTTATTTTTATTGTTGTAGCCTGATAAAACTAAATAATATCAGCTCTTGGAAAAGAATTAATGTCAAATATTTGTTCACAAGTGAACCTCTTAAGGAAAAAAAGAAAAAATACACTGAAATAATAAATAGAATGCATATTGAAATTATTTTTTTATTTTAGAGCCTGATTCAGTAAATTCACTTACAAGAAACTACTCATATGAGTAATCCCTTTGATATTAAGAGGTTTACTCAAGTAAGGATAGTTACTTGTGTGCCAGAACTTGCAGAATCAAGCCCTTGTCAATAAATATTTAGAAAATAAATCATTGCTGAAATACGCTATATCTTTCCATTTACAAGATGAAATTGTCCATTTGGAAATTACAAAATGTGCTACAGAAATGCTTTCTTAAAGAAGTGAAAATTAGCTAAGTATGAATGACTTCCTTTGAATTAGTTAAATCCATTCTTTAGTTGCTACCAAAAGAAGAACTAAAATGAATAACTTCCTTTAGTATTTTAACTTTTCTGTAAAATCTTAACACTGCCAATGACAGAGTATGGGGTTTAATCAGCACGATTGACAAGGATTTATGAACTTTTTCATTCCAAATGCATTTATATACACACAAGCATGTATGTGTATGTAAATTCTTTTTATTACAGCCATTTTACACAAAAAGAACCTTAAGTAGTTGAAGTAATAAAAAACCCAATCAAAATACTCTTCATATATCCATAAGTCCATAAACCTTTTAAAATTATCTCTTTTAAAAAACCCAGCTAAATTATGGAAATTCAGACTGCATTATTTGAATTTTTTCCAGTTATATCTTGATTCTTATTTGAAAAGCCCACAAGAAGATAAGCATGCAAGCAATATAAACCATAGAAACAGGAAAAAAGTAGAATGCAAGGATTTGTAAATAAATCTATGGATATCAAGAAACAGAAATGCTAAGATTATGCATTTTACCAGTACACTCCTATGCTTGTAAACCATAAGGTGAGATATTGGTGAGATGCAGTATTGCCAGCTCTGCAGAGAAGGGGGGGCGGGGGGGGGGGGGGGAGAGAGTGTTTGTGTGTGCCCATGTGCATGTGTGTGTGTGAAAGAGAGCAAAGAGGGGAGGGAGGAGGAAGGGAGACGTGCAAGGGGGAGAGGAAGAGAGGTGGGGACAGGCAGACACAATAAAGCATAATAACATTTCTGCATGTCTAGTAGCTTAAGTATGCTATGTCTCTCTGTATCCTATTGCTGTCTATATTGCAAGTAGAGTCAAAGAATTGGTTAATATTTCATCAATAGTTCATATTTGCTTCAAGTATTTTTTACAAAAAAAGAGGAAAAAAAAGATTTGTAGCTTTCAAGTAAAGGGAAAAATTATATGTTTACTTTAACAATATTTTTAAGATACAACAGTGTTTGCATAACTCATGCTTAACATGGCAAGTGCCAATCATAAAATGGTAACATTAAATTATTTATATTTTAGTTATGTAGCACACCTTATTATTGGTAAATTACTATTAATAGTTCCAACTTATCTTTTAATAATAGCATATTTAAAAATATTAGAATTTTAAAGATGCAAAATAAATCCAAGACCATAATTAGCAATGTCCTTTTTTGATGTTAATTGGCTTTATGATTGTTATTTTATGGAAATACATTTTTTTTATTTGACAAATACTGCAGCTTTAACAAAGAATGACTGAATTGTCTTAACAAAGAAGATGAAGGCTGTGTGTTGCTTACAATAGAATAACTACCTTCCAGATCTCTTAAATACACAATATATGTAGTGCAGGTCCTGAGTGGCTTTTGTTTTCAATGTGTTTTGTAAGCTTTTAGGGTTTTTTCTGCATCAAATATGTCAAGTTAATTTACAGGGCACTATTACTGATATGTTTCCTTAGTTTAGAAAGTTTATTTTCCGTTCACAGATGAAAAATCTTCTAAGATAAATAAAGGCTGGCTTAGCATTAACAGTAAATAAATATCTTTCCTGTATTTCTTATGAATTTATCTTATATGATTACTAAACAGATGCTTGCCACCAAATTATTATATTTTGCTCCTCAACAATTCAAAAGAAAAATATCTGTAACACTTATTATGAGGCATTTGTAAAATGTGTCTTATTTAATTTCAGAATTTTACTTTCCATAAATAAAATTATAGATCATGTTTTTTAAAATTAATTAAAATAATCTTTTGAAAAAAGCTATCAATAAATACATAAGAAAGATTTTTAAACCTACATCAAGTAGTATTTTTCAAGCAGTATGGAAAATACGAGCAACTGTTACATGTGAGTTTGCATGTAGTGAATTTATAACATAGCACTAGTTCATTTTCATCATCTAATAAATTCATAAAATATTTTGGTGATGCTTAGCATTCAAGTCTTGATAGCTGGTACTGATAAAAACTCATAATCTAATATAGTAAAATTTTAAATAAACTAAGCCTTCTCTTTTAATGAGAGCTAGTACAATGCTTTGACTTGTCACTAATTTAAAGGAATATATTACAAATTTTCAAGGTGCTGCTCTCCAGGTAGCTCTTCCAATAATTTTGACAGGATGTCAGTACCTTCTGTGAGCTGCTTAGTGTCTTGCAGGATCAGGTCCTTAGTAAGCATATCCACTTAAACATTACTTCAAAATCTCTAGTCTTTGCTGAACAGCTTTTAAAACTTAGCTTAGTCTGAAAACTGAAAACAGAGAACAAATGCAGGCTCAGTTTAATGACTGATTCTTCAAGAATTAGGATATACTATCATTAAAAAATGTACTGAAAATATATAGGGACAAATCCCTAGCTGATGTAAATTTTCCTAGTATATTTCATTCAGATGGGTTGTGACAATTTACACATGCCCAAGAACTGTGTCCTAATGTTTGTTTTGGTCCGATGTCTGTAAGGCACTGAGTATCTTCAAGGGGACAGCTCTCAGTTCACTAGTGCGAAACCACGAGAGTTTGTGTTCAGTGGTGTTCAGGTTTGGACCCTTTATGAACACAGAGCAGAACAGGATAAATGTTAGACACTCCTTCCATGACTTCTGAATACAAAATACATATTCAAAGTAAACAGATAAAATTCCTACATTTATGTATTTGGATATCCATGTTTTCTGAAAAAAAAAAGAAAAAGTAGAAAGACATTCATTTGGTCTTCATGGATGTTCTGCTAGACTATAAATTTTATTATTTAAAATATAATACTTGGGAGCCATATTGTTTTGTTCAGGTGTGATGCACATGCATCCACACACACATTCACACATGTGCATACCCATTCATTTGGGTATGTATAGGTTTTTTTATTCCTTCATATGCTATAACACAGTTGTAAGTTATTTTTGTAGTGTGTCAGTCAAGTTTATACTGTATGTACATGCAATCTCTTGAAATAAATAAATGCAAAATGCTAGATTCAACACTCCTATGTTATATAAAGCAAAGCTTTCCCACTTATTCCATTGTTTCATTACTTTCTGGCTAATTTCACCAATTAAATTTGAGTCTCATATAATAACAAAAGACAAGACTTTCAGTGAGCTTCTCTTCCACTACATTGTTACACATGAAGGACAGGATTGGGCTTATGTCCATTAAAAAAATTCTATAGACTACATCAGTAAAATATTAACGAATAAAACAAAAATTATGGCTTCTTTCATAAGTGCAAATGCAGTGATGTTTTTATGTATTTATGACACAATAAAGTGTACTCTTAAATTTTATGAACAGACAGTAAGTTTGACTAAGAACATATACAATTAAAATTGTGCTTTCTCTTTAATTTTGCCTGCAATATTTTTTAAGTTTAGGTATATAGCTATAGAATAATTTCTGTTAAGACTGAAGGATTCATATAGGACTGATATTGCATGCATTCTTTTGTGAATATTTTGAGGCATGTGGCAGTCTAAATAACACATATGTTTTTGCAAATTAATTAACTCTGTAACAGTATCCAGTAATACTCTATTTGCAGTGCAACAGGCAATTTTATTTGTTTTTTTTAAAAAGCTAGACTTCTCAATCTTACCGTTGCAAACTAATATATGGTGAATATCTACTGATATTTTGAGGTCTTACAATGCATTATACCTTCATCTGCAAGTAACTTTACTGATTTCAAATGAAATCACGTCATGAATTTGAAGGTTTAGCTGATGTGCTAGCTGCTTAAAATATACAGAACAAAAATGATCATATGTGATAGCCATTATTAGTAATAATTGCAAATAGGAAATTCTTAGGCTATGTCCCAATTAATTTCTTTAATGAAAATCATATCCAAATCTCTAGGATGTGCAACAGATCTAGAACATAATTCCAGTATGTCATAGGTGCCAAGAGACAATTTAGTGTCATTGTTTCAAAAGTCTGCACTTAAAATAAAAATAAGAGAAGCTTGCTAAATCATTCTATCAGGTGGGTGATCAGATTATTGAAGTAATTAGATCAAATTAATTTTCAGAAATCAGTCCAACATAAGAGACATTTTACCCTGCATTGTTATCTGTAGGTAACATAATAACATGTAAAATATCTACAAAAAGACTTCTATTCATTTCATGTTAAATAATTCATCTTAAGGTAAGACAGACTATCTTACATGCATGCACACATATTACACGTATATAAAAAAACTGAAACTTTAAAAAGTAGTATGCTAGTAAAGTAACTGATTTTTAAAATATTTTATTCAAATTCCTACCAGTTTACACTGCTCCCAGGAGAGACCAAGGAAATATTAAAAATACAATAGAAATAAAAAGGATATTTGTCACTCTCATTTAAATTGATGTATGCTGCTGTCCTATAAATGTCACATCAGATAACCCTGAAAAATTACCATGAATCTCCATAATTATGCATATTCATGATGGTGTTTTGCATAGTGCTAGCATCAGGCTGCATGGGGGGATATGAAGGGAGGAGGGTGAGGAAAGACCAAATGATTTGAGAGACTAAAATTATTACCAGCATCCTAGAAATAGGCTCAGCAACAGTTTCAGTTTGCTTGGTTTACAAAAACAAAACAAAGTCCGTAGCACTATCCTTATGATGCTTACAATTCATTAGTATTTTTGTGCTATATATTTAGCCACAAAAATTTAATAAGGATAAATTGCTGAGAAATGCCAGTGCTAATTAGAAGGTTCTTTTTATTACCAACAGTTGTAAAGAAAACCAGGAATAAGAAACCAGAGGAGTACTTTTCAGAACTGCCTTTTTTTGTTGCATTTCCAGCATCAGACCAAAGCACAAATTTCTCATTTGTTCACATGATATAGATGAGCGTGAATTTAGGTGCATTGTTGTTTCTGCACCAAATACATACCTAAGCAATATTCAATAAACTATGAGAGTTCAGTAAACTAAAAGATTATGAGGGACAGAAAAGTTGTCATGTGTCTAGCTCAATAGCTATTTGTGCTGAAGCAGAGAGCAGAGTTAATCAGAGTCTTTAGATGTAATTATCGACAGAGTTTGGGTAGTACAAATGCTTGGGTAAACAGCAATTATTCTTTCCACAAGATCCCAAATAGAAACAACAATACTGGTATTGTCCTCCACTTCTCATGGGGATTCAGGGATGGAGCTGAGTGCTCTGAGGTGGATGGGAAACTGACAGGCAAACTGCTCTGAACGAATCTCTCATGATCCCACTACAACAGACTCAGGCTTTTGGCCTCAGCAGTGCCAGCTGCATTGGGAGAAGCCAAGCCTGTCATACCATCTTCTCATCAAATATTCAATGCAAAGGCAAAAGCATAGTTAGAGCTTAATGAAGAAACAAATACAAAGGAGAAGATTAGGCCTTTTTAAAATTTGCATTCATTTGTCCCTAAAAAAACCTGCAATGAAGGGACTGCATTATCTATTGTTTTTTATAAGGAGAGAATTATATTGATGAGGTGTTGTTTTTATAAATGTTTTTTATATATCTTGCCATGACCACATAACTATAACCCAGCAAATTGTTTTTTCAAAAATTCCATTTCTAACAATTCAGTTAATGACAGATCTCAGTCCATAAACATATAGTTCAAAAATGTTGATAATAATTTTGTACCTCTTCCATCTATATACAGAATATTATATTTTCAGTTGGAAGGGACCTACAACGATCATCTAGTCCAACTGCCTGACCACTTCAGGGCTGACCAAAAGTTAAAGCATGTTATTAAGGGCATTGTCCAAATGCCTCTTAAACACTGACAGGCATGGGGCATCAATCACCTCTCTAGGAAGCCTATTCCAGGGTTTGACCACCCTCTCAGTAAAGAAATGCTTCCTAATGTCCAGGCTGAATCTCCCCTGGCACAGCTTTGAACCATTCCCACGTGTCCTGTCACAGGATACCAGGGAGAAGAGATCAGCATCTCCCTCTCCACTTCCCCTCCTCAGGAAGCTGTAGAGAGCAATGAAGTTGCCCCTCAGCCTCCTTTTCTCCAAACTAGACAAACCCAGAGTCCTTAGCCTCTCCTCATAGGACATGCCTTCCAGCCCTTTCACCAGCTTTGTTGCCCTCCTCTGGACGCATTCAAGGACCTTTACATCCTTCTTAAATTGTGGGGCCCAGAACTGCACACAATACTCAAGGTGAGGCTGCAGCAACACTGAATACAGCGGGATAATCACCTCTTTTGACCATCTGGTTATAGTGTTTGATGCACCCCAGGATGCGTTTTGCCCTCTTGTCTGCCAGGACACACTGCTGACTCATGTTGAGCCTCCTGTCGACCAGCACCCCCAGATCTCTTTCTTCAGGGCTGCTCTCCAGCCACTCCTCTCTCAGTTTATACTTCTTCCCGGCATTACTCTATCCCAGGTACAGAATCCAGCATTTGTTCTTGTTAAATTTCATGCCATTGATGATTGCCCAATGCTCCAATCTATCTAGATCCCTCTGCAAGGCCTCTTGCCCCTCAAGAGAGTCAACAGCACCTCCCAGTTTGGTATCCTCAGCAGACTTGCTAATGGTGCATTCAATTCCTGCATCCAGATCGTTGATGAAAATATTGAATAGGACTGGCCCTAGGATTGAGCCCTGAGGAACACCACTAGTCACCGGTCACCAGCCAGATGTAGCCCCATTCACCACAACCCTTTGAGCCCCGCCCTTCAGCCAGTTCTTCACCCAGCGCACCGTGAACCTGCTCATCTCACAGTTGGACAACTTGTCCAGAAGGATCCTGTGAGGGACAGTATCAGAAGCCTTACTAGAATCCAGAAACACTGCATCCACTGCCTTCCCTTCATCCACCAGGCGGGTGACCTTATCGTAGAAGCATATCAGATTAGTTAAACAGGACTTTCCCTGTTGTGAATCCATGTTGACTGTGCCTGATGATTGCATTGTCCTTTAAATGCCTTTCAATAGCCCCCAGTATGATCTTCTCCATAATTTTTCCAGGAACTGAGGTTAGACTAACAGGTCTGTAGTTTCCTGGGTCTTCTCTCACTCCCTTCTTGTAAATTGGAATAACATTGGCTAGCTTCCAGTCCAGACTCCCAAGACCTTGGGTAGATGATTGAGAGGGGTCCTGTGATAACATCTGCTAGCTCCTTCAGTACTCTGGGATGAATCCCATCATGCCCCATGGACTTGTGAACATTCAGCTGATGCAACTGGTCCCTTACAATTTCAGTGTCCACAAATGGAAAGGCACTGTTCCCACACTCGTGGTCCTCCAGCTCAGGAGACCGGGCAGCCCAAGGTCGATCAGTATTATTAAAGACAGAGGGGGAAAAAAAGCATTGAATGCCTCCGCTTTTTCTTCACCCCTATTTGTAAGGTGATCATCTTCAACAACTTCCCATAGGGAAGTCTGCTGCCTCCCTTGGGCAAGAATAAGAAACGTTACCAGGAAGCTCCCCAGGCTGGTAAAAGCTTCCGATTATTATCCACTAGTGGTTGTTCAAGTCGGCAGTGATGAGGTAGCTGATAGTGGCATCAAGATAATCAAAAGGGACTTTAGAGAACTAGGGTGACTGCTTGAAGGATCAGGAGCACAGGTGGTGTTTTCCTCCATCCCATCAGTAGCCGGGAGTCATATGGAAAGGAACAGGAAGACCCACCTCATCAACACGTGGCTCAGAGGCTGGTGCCAGCAGTGGAATTTTCGGTTTTTCGATCATGGGGCAGTTTACATGGCACCAGGCCTGTTGGAGACAGATGGGATTCACTTGTCGCAAAGGGGGAAAAGGATCCTGGCCCAGGAGTTAGCTGGCCTAGTTGAGAGAGCTTTAAACTAGATGTGAAGGGGGAAGGGGATAAAACCAGGCTTGCTAGGGATGAGCCTAGGGGTGGCATGCCTGTGTTGGAGAAGAGATCTATAGCCCAACTGAAGTGCATTTACACCAATGCATGCAGCATGGGCAATAAACAGGAGGAGCTGGAAGCCACTGTGTGGCAGGAAAACTATGATGTGGTCGCCATCACGGAAACATGGTGGGATGACTCACGCAACTGGAGTGCTGCAATGGATGGCTACAAGCTCTTTAGAAGGGACAGGCTAGGAAGGAGAGGTGGAGGGGTAGCCCTGTATGTTAGGGAGTGTTTTGACTGTCTGGAGCTCAACGACAGTAATGATAAGGTTGAGTGCTTATGGGTTAAGATCAGGGGGAAGGCTACCAAGGCAGACATCCTGGTGGGAGTCTGTTACAGACCACCCAACCAGGATGAGGAAACAGATGAAGTATTTTACAAGCGGTTGGCTGAAGTCTCACAATCTCTAGCCCTTGTTCTCGTGGGAGACTTCAACTTACCAGATATCTGCTGGAAATACAACACAGCAGAGAGGAAGCAGTCTCGGAGGTTCCTGGAGTGTGTGGGAGATGATAGATAACTTCCTGACACAGCTGGTAAGCGAGCCAACCAGGGCAGGTGCCCCACTGGACCTGCTGTTTACAAACAGAGAAGGCCTGGTGGGCGATGTGGTGGTCGGAGGCTGTCTTGGGCTCAGCGACCATGAAATGATAGAGTTTTCAATTCTAGGAGAAGTAAGGAAGGGGGTCAGCAAGACCGCTACCCTGAACTTTAGAAGGGCGGACTTTGGCCTGTTCAGGAGTCTGGTTAACAGAGTCCCTTGGGAGGCAGTCCTGAAGGGCAAAGGAGTCCAGGAAGGCTGGACGTTATTCAAGGAGGAAGTCTCAAAGGCGCAGGAGCTGTCCGTCCCCATGTGCCGCAAGTCGAGCAGGCGGGGGAGAAGACCAGCCTGGCTGAACAGAGAGGTTTGGCTAGAACTCAAGAAAAAAAAGGAGAGCTTACTGCCCCTACCAGTGTACCCAGAAGTATGTCAGAAAAGGAAGCCCCCTCTCACTGCATACAGGGAGACCACCACTTTTGACAGAGTCATTCCCCATGTGTTTTCATACTGCTTTGTGATTGGCTGGTTGCCATTTTTTGACACTGTCATACCCACAGGATCTCAGACCACCCTCTGACTGGCTGTCCATTTCATTTGGTCCAGGAAGCACACAGCTATAAATATATATATTTATATACAATATCTACTTAGAAATATATATATAAAGGAGTGTACAAATATGTATAAACAAATATTATGCATATAGTAACATGTAGCAGATCCTCAAACAAGGGGATGTCACTCAGCATGACACTCAGCATGGGGTGGCACAGGTGACCCCAGTTTGTCATGTAGCTCTTTTGCTCTGCTTAACAGTTCTGCATGTCAGATCCCTCACTGCTGTAAGTGCTGTGAGACTCCCAGCAAAACAGAGATTATCGTCACTGTTACTAAGATCAGTTAAATAGCTCTGGGTTTTGTCTATAATTTTGGAATGGGGGATAGACTGTAGGGTTCAGGGAGTCCGAGAGAGAGATAGACTGCTGGAATCACACCCTACCTTCCCTGGGACAGGCCCGACAGGCAGACAGGACACATGGTATGGAGGATTCCCTATCTTCTCTCCACCTGGCTGAACATGGTGACTTAAGGGATAGGGGGCAATGGCGACAAGTTCCTGCCCATCGCAGCAGGCGCATCTTCTCTGTGACTACCCCACCTTCCCAGGTGCCCTTGCAAAACAGGTATGAAGCTCTGTGAGTGGAACTGAACAATAATGAGGACGATGGTTCATCTAGCTTGGAGGTGTCGCCAAGGTTAAGTCGGCCTGTGCCCTGCATCAAAACCACTTCCATAAAGAAAAAAAGATGGGTCATTGTCATAGGAGACTCTCTCCTGAGGGGAACAGAAGGCCTGATATGCAGACTGGACCCACTTAGGGAAGTCTGCTGCCTCCCTGGGGCATGGGTTAAAGATGTGAAGAGAAAACTTCCTACCCTGGTACGGCCCTCAGATTATTATCCGTTATTGATTTTTCAGGTAGGCAGCGATGAAGTTGCAACAAGAAGTCTGAGGGCAATCAAGAGAGACTTCAGGGCCTTGGGACGACTGGTTAAGGGATCAGGAGTACAAGTAGTGTTCTCCTCTATCCTTCCAGTTGCAGGGAATGATGAGGAAAGAAACAGGAAGAGCCAGCAGATCAATACCTGGCCCTGAGCCTGGTGTCTCCGGTGAAATTCGGGTTTTTTTCATCACGGGTTGGTCTACACGACACCAGGCCTGCTAGCGACAGATGGGGTACGCCTGTCTCAAAGGGAAAAAAGGTTCTTCGCACAGGAGTTAGCAGGGCTCATTGAAAGAGCTTTAAACTAGATTTGAAGGGGGAAAGAGATAAAACCAGGCTTGCTAGAGATAAGCCTGGGGGCGGCACACCAATGTTTGAAGGACGCTGTGCTAGCGAGGTCCTTCGGTCTGCAATCTTAATGGAGGTAGGGGATGGAGAGCCATGCGGCAGCAAAGACGCAAGGGTTACTGATGTGTTAGAAACCATGGAAGCACCTGAGAATGGTCACGTAGGAATTAGGGCTTTTCTCCAAAAAAAGGTGGTGGGATCAATAGCCCAATGGAAGTGCATCTATGCACGCAGCACGGGCAAAAAACAGGAGGAGCTGGAAGCCGTTGTGCAGCTGGAAAACTATGATATAGGTTGAGCGTTTATGGGTAAGAATCAAGGGGAAGGCCAACAAGGCAGATATCATGGTGGGAGTCTGTTACAGACCACCCAACAAGGACGAGGAAACAGATGAAGTATTCTACAAGCGGTTGGCTGAAGTCTCACAATCTCTAGCCCTTGTTCTCGTGGGAGGCTTCAACTTACCAGATATCTGCTGGAAATACAACACAGCAGAGAGGAAGCAGTCTAGGAGGTTCCTGGAGTGTGCAGAAGATAACTTCCTGACACAGCTGGTAAGTGAGTCAACCAGGGGAAGTGCCCCACTGGACCTGCTGTTTATGAACAGAGAAGGCCTGGTGGGTGATGTGGTGGTCGAAGGCTGTCTTGGGCACAGCGACCATGAAATGGACTTTGGATTGCTTAGGAGTCTGGTGAACAGAGTCCCTTGGGAGGCAGTCCTGAAGGGCATAGGAGTCCAGGAAGGCTGGATGTTATTCAAGAAGGAAGACTTAAAGGCACAGGAGCAGGCCGTCCCCATGTGCCGCAAGTCGAGCAGGCAGGGGAGAAGACCAGCCTGGCTGAACAGAGAGCTTTGGCTAGAACTCAGGAAAAAAAGGAGAGCCTACTGCCTTTGGAAGAAGGGGCAGGCGACTCAGGGGGATTACAAGGATGTTGTGAGGTTATGCAGGGAGAAGATTAGAAAGGCAAAGGCCCAGCTAGAACTTAAACTGGCCACTGCAGTAAAAGATAAAAAAAAAGTGTTTTTACAAATATATCAGCGACAAAAGGAGGGCCAGGGAGAATCTCCCTCCTTTATTGAATGCGGAGGAAAACATTGCCACAAAGGATGATGAGAAGGCTGAGGTACTTAATGCCTTCTTTGCCTCAGTCTTTACTAATCAAGCTAGTCATCCTCGGGTTTTTCAGGCCCCTGAGCTGGGAGATGGAGATAGGATGCAGAATGAAGCCCCAGTAATTGAAGAGGTAACAGTCAGTGACCTGCTCCTCCACCTGGATGCCCACAAGTCTATGGGGCCAGACGGGGTCCACCCGAGGATACTGAGGGAGCTGGCAGAGGAGCTGCCAAGCCACTTTCCATTATTTATCAGCAGTCCTGGTCAACCGGGGAGGTCCCAGATGACTGGAAGTTAGCTAATGTGACGCCCCTCTACAAGAAGGGTCAGAAGGAGGGTCCGGGGAACTACAGGCCTGTCAGCCTGACCTCGGTGCCAGGGAAGGTCATGGAGCAGATCATCTTGAGTGCCATTACGCGGCACGTGCGGGACAACCGGGGTATCAGTCCCAGCGAGCATGGGTTTATGAAAGGCAGGTCCTGCTTCACTAACCTGGTCTGCTTCTATGACAAGGTCACCCGCTTAGTGGATGAGGGGAAGGCTGTGGATGTTGTCTACTTGGACTTTAGTAAGGCCTTTGACACAGTCTCCCACAGCATTCTCCTGGAGAAGCTAGCTGCTCACGGCTTGGATAAGTGCACTCTGCGATGGGTTAAAAACTGTCTGGATGGCCGAGCCCAGAGAGTGGTGGTGAATGGAGTCAAATCCAGTTGGCGGCCGGTCACGAGTGGTGTTCCCCAGGGCTCAGTGCTGGGGCCGGTCCTGTTTAATATCTTTATCAATGATCTGGACGAGGGGATCGAGTGCACCCTCAGGAAGTTTGCGGATGACACCAAGTTGGGTGGAAGTGTTGATCTGCTGGAGGGTAGGAAGGCCCTGCAGAGGGACCTGGACAGGCTGGATTGTTGGGCTGGGGCCAACTGTATGAGGTTCAACAAGGCTAAGTGCCGGGTCCTGCACTTGGGTCACAACAACCCCATGCAACGCTACAGGCTTGGGGAGGAGTGGCTGGAGAGCTGTCTGGCTGAAAAGGACCTGGGGGTGTTGGTTGGCAGCTGCCTGAACATGAGCCAGCAGTGTGCTCAGGTGGCCAAGAGGGCCAATGGCATCCTGGCCTGTATCAGGAATAGTGTGGCCAGCAGGACCAGGGAGGTGATAGTGCCCCTGTTCTCGGCCCTGGTGAGGCCGCACCTCGAGTACTGTGTTCAGTTTTGGGCCCCTCACTACAAGAAGGACATCGAGGTGCTGGAGCCTTTCCAAAGAAGGGCAACAAAGCTGGTGAAGGGTCTAGACAACAAGTCTTATGAGGAGCGTCTGAGGGACCTGGGGTTGTTTAGTCTGGAGAAGAGGAGGCTGAGGGGAGACCTCATTGCTCTCTACAACTACCTGAAAGGAGGTTGTAGCGAGGTGGGGGTCGGTCTCTTCTCCCTAGTAACAAGCGATAGGACAAGAGGAAATGGCCTCAAGTTGCTCCAGGGGACGTTTAGGTTGGGTATTAGGAAAAACTTCTTCACCGAAAGGGTAGTCAGGCACTGGAACAGGCTGCCCAGGGAAGTGGTTGAGTCCCCATCCCTGGAGGTATTTAAAAGATGGGTAGATATGGTGCTTGAGGACATGGTTTAGTGGTGGACTTGGCAGTGATAGGTTAACGGTTGGACTTGATGATCTTTAGGGTCCTTTCCAACCTAAATGATTCTATGGTTCTGTGATTCTATGATTGTAACTGTATTGCTAGCCGGTCGAGGGAGGCGATTGTCCCACTCTATTCTGCACTGGTGCGGCCTCATCTTGAGTACTGTGTGCAGTTTTGGGCACCACGGTACATAAAGGATACGAAGCTACTAGAGAGTGTCCAGAGGAGAGCCACTCACAGGTGGTGAAGGGTTTAGAGGGGAAGCTGTACGAGCAGCAGCTGAAGTCACTTGGTCTGTTCAGCCTAGAGAAGAGGAGACTGAGGGAAGACCTCATCACGGTCTACAGCTTCCTCATAACGGGAAGAGGAGGGGCAGACGCTGATCTCTTCTCCCTGGCAACCAATGATATAACCCGAGGGAATGGCAGGAAGATATGCCGGGGAGGTTTAGGTTGGACATTAGGAAAAGGTCCTTCACCCAAAGGGTGGTGGAGCACTGGAACAGGCTCCCCCGGGAGGCAGTCACAGTGCCAAGCCTGACAATATTCAAGAAGCATTTGGACAATGCCCTTAGACATACTGTGTGAATTTTGGGGTTGTCCTATGCAGGGACAGGAGTTGGACTCGATGATCCTTGTGGGTCCCTTCCAACTCAGGACATTCTGTGATTCTATGATCCCTTACCCCTGTATCACTGTGCCTACTAGAAAGTTCAGGTATGTTGATGAGGCCTTGTCTATTCCCTGTGCTTAGCTCACTCTGTACCTGCTGCACCTGCAAAAGAGATACAAGACATTTGTGTTAGGGAGTTGAGAGGTGCTCTTACCCCTATCTGGTATGCTAAAAATAACCTTCCTTATTATTATTTTCTGGAACTTCCTACTAGTAGATAAAGCTTATTGAAATATTTTCTTTCTCTCTAGTTAAAACAATTTACTTATTTTGCTTTATTCATTTCACTTTTGTGTTAACACTGAAAGTGCAGTTATTATTGGCTAAAAATATAAAACTAAGGCATTCCATTCACAAAGAAATATACCTTTCCTAATGTTGTGATAGTGCACAAGCCCATTTGGAAAACAACATGGAAACTGAGGATGTAAGTTAATGCTGATAAATTGGCAAATCTTTGCAGAATTCTGTGGATATCTTCAAGGAAAGTTTGCTATGAAGACTAATATGAATTCCTAGCTTCAAACTTTTCTTGTTATCATTTTATGGAGGCTGTTTACATGACTTTTAGGGGAATTCTTCTGTTTTCACTTGCTGCCATCCTACTTATACTCATTTTGTTGTTTATATAAGGGAGAAAAGCACCAGGCGGGCTTGTTACTCCATGCACTTAGAAAAGCAATGGCTTTTTATATTTTGATTTCAGTATGACTAAATATTTGTCATCTACATCTCAGTATGAAGTTATTGCACTAATTTGCTTGTTCTACAATATTCTTGAATTCCTTTCCTTAAAGTACAGACTCTGACCGATCCGTTTATGACATAATTTTTTAAAAAATACTCATTTTTTTTAACTACCATACTATTGTAGCATTTAGCATTAAAACAGCAAGTAAATCAGCTAGTGTTGTTTATGATCACGAAAGATCAGAATTTAAGGTACTTATTTTCTCCTATAAATGAAAAATTTTTGTTCTTTTATATTTTAAATAATAAATTTTATATAGTTTATCATGATCTGTTAAAATATTTTTTCAAACACTAACAGCATTTTAAAATTAAAGATATTTAGAAAAGCATTAATCCATTTTTCCAGAATGTATAATTGAGAATGAAGACAGACAATGTTTGTTAACTAAGTCAGGTTTTTCATTTTTAATGCAAAAATTGTAGCCAGAAATAGGCTTCTAAAATGGAAAACATTTTTGATTTTGGCTTTGGCGCTTCACTGAAATATACCATTTTCTTTCCATCTACTGCTATTCCAGGGTCAAACAGGAGGTTGGATTTCTCCCTGTAACATTCAGCAAAAATTTTCCAGTTAGTTCTTAATTTATAGAAGACCTGGTCCAAACAAGAAATTGATCATGACCTATAATTCATTTTAAGTTGTGTTCATTTATGCCAAAAACTGGCTCCAGTTACTGTCTGCCATATGTAAAGGATGGGACCAAATTAAGACAGTATTGCCACAATGCATCAAAAACTGACTGCGTTTTCAGTTCATCCTAAATTATAAGCTTACAAACATGCTGTATGACTGGTCAGTGGGCTTGGCACAACTAGGTGGATGCTTGAGAAAGAAAAATGTATGGTTTATGTCACAAAAATTTATTTCTGATACCAATTTATCAATAAACTAATATTCAATGCAAACAAAAGAGCCTTGCTGTTTATATATTATCCCCTCTGCCCACGAAAAGTAATTTGCCGTCTTATCTCAACATAACTACATGAGATTGGGACGAGGAACGGGAAGAATTAATTCTGCCTTCCTCAACATGGATATTTGTCTCTACATTCCTCCTAGAAGTGAGGGGAACATAAGAGTGACTGAAACATAACCTCCATAGAGGATAAATCTTTCCAATATTAGCTCCCCATCCCAGGATTTAAGTGTACAAGATGGGGTTTGAGAATAAACCCAGCTTTCTTCCTCTCACCCACCCCCAGTGAACTGTGAAGATCTTCTTCCACAGCAACACAGGCTTCCTTCATGGCATTCACTGAAATTCTGATCTCACTAAATATCAGTGCACAAAACAAATGTCTTCCAAAGTATACATGACTGAAACTTGGCCATCCACCAACACCCCTTCTTTCTTGTTTCTTCTTTGTACCCCATGACATGTTTTGTACATTTTGTTCAGAAGGATGCTAACTTGCTTACCTCAAGCAAAGGGATTCCATTGCTTGCCTATACTAATGTGCTTTGCCACAAAGAGTTTTGCACGTCTCTGCTGCATAGTGTGCATATCAATAATAGTATACCATTAATGTTAAAGGCACATTTAATCTGCAAGGCTGATCTTTAGGAAAATTCTTTTGTTTTTCATTAAAAAATATTGTATGCCAAATACCAATTATTTCTTCTTCACAGTGTTTTAACCAATCATGTTATTTATATGAATAAAGCATATAAGGTCTCTAAGTGCAACACTCAAATCAAGAAAAACATTGCTTCATAACAGAGCAGCTTGTGCCTTTTTTGGCTGCATATTCTTATATGCGTACATTTTATCAGTGGTGACTGGCTTTGTTTTACTTTGTGTTTTCTGTTTTGCAAATGCCAGCAACAGTCTGATTAGAATGCTGAACATGTTGTTAGCAACATCACTAAGTGAATGTTCCCTGATGCTTATTAACAGGGTCTAGCAATGTGGTGAAATTGTCAGTTAAATGCTTGGAGTCTGAACAGAGGAAATGACAGGCAATGCTGCAGATCCAGCTGCAGTGCATGTCTCCACTGCAGATGGAATCACTGAAATGGTGAAACCAGTTTAGGTTCAAGGTTGTGGCTGACATTCAGCTGTCATGGCTTCATTGTCTATATGTCCTCCCTACATTGACACATTCAAGGGCGCTTTACAGCAACCAGAAAGAGCTAGTCAATTGATACCATTACATTTCGTGTACATACAAGCCACGTGCTTGTTCAGGACTGTTGATACAGTCTAACTTTTATTCATTAATGGAGCCATTGAAATTGCTACTTGCCCAACACTACTCTGAACAACATAGACTTACTTGTTTAGTCCAAACATTTAGCTATGTCATTTTAAAGCTTTGCACAGCATTCTCTAATTGAGGTAATATTATCTGCATTTTAATGCTAGGCTATTTGTGTCCAATGAAAGATTACCTGAAGAACCCTGCCATTTACCATGCCAATTTAAATACAGGCAGTTGCAAAGAACAAAATATACACAAAACATGAAAGCAAGGAAAAAAGATATTTATTTGTTCTGAGTGTGCCACAGAAATCCAATTGCTCAGAAATAGTCTAGTGAAAAAAGGGAAAACATAAGCTTGGGTCAGGGAAGACACAGTGATTAGCTCCATTGTTAGGGGCTCTTTGAGCTTCTTTGGCCCTAAAGAAAAACCCACTAATGAGTCTATTGAACTTGCCAAAATTTGTATGGAATACAACCTAAGTTATGGTGCTTATCGAAGATGTGGTCGTAAAGTATGCTGATACAGAAAATAGCAAATGTGCATCTTTATTAACTGCTTTCCTATAAAAATAATACAAAAAAAGCTCAAGATTTTTTATTCTGCAAATGTGCTTTTCCTGTAAGTGCAGTTCTTGTATTGAAAATTCTAATTTTGAGAAACGAGTGTACAGAGGATAAAAAGATAAAATAGACTAGGCCTGGTGTTAGGTGTTATAAACTTTAAAACTCCTTTTACTACTGTTTTCAGAATGAGGCCAGATGAAAATTTATATTAATTGATTTTTTTTAGGAGACATTTATTTTAGAGTATGGCTTGATACTTCATAACAACTTGAAATGTGTACAGTCAAACTTCACAACCACAGTTAACTTTGCAACTGTATTAATTGTATATCAAAGGCTATTGCTCACTAAATGTTCTACTAAAAAATACAGTTTTTACTTTATAAAGCTATTTCCTTATGTATGTTTTGCTGTATTGGTTTTGCATGGCAAGGTTTTGGGAGGGAGGGCCACAGGGGTGGCTTCTGTGAGAAGCTGCTAGAAGCTTCCCCCATATCCGATAGAGCCAATGCCAGCCACCTCCAAGACGGACACGCTGCTAGCCAAGGCCAAGCCAATCAGCAACAGTGGTAGCACCTCTGTGATAACATATTTAAGCAGCAGGAAAAAAACGTGTGCAACAGCAGCCAGAAGAGAGGAGTGAGAATATGTGAGAGAAACGACTCTGCAGACACCAAGGTAAGTGAAGGAGAGGAAGGAGGTGCTCCAGGCACCAGAGCAGAGATTCCCCTGCAGCCCGTAGTAAAGACCATGATCATAGAATCATAGAACCATAGAATCGTTAAGGTTGGAAAGGACCTTTGAGACCATCAAGTCCAACCGTAAACCTAACACTGCCAAGTCCACCACTAAACCATGTCCCTAAGCACCACATCTACCTGTCTTTTAAATACCTCCAGGGATGGGGACTCAACCACTTCCCTGGGCAGCCTGTTCCAATGCTTGACCACCCTTTCGGTGAAGACGTTTTTCCTAATATCTAACCTAAACTTCCCCTCACGCAGCTTGAGACCGTTTCCTCTCGTCCTATCGCTTGTTACTAGGGAGAAGAGACCGACCCCCACCTCACTACAACCTCCTTTCAGGTAGTTGTAGAGAGCAATAAGGTCTCCCCTCAGCCTCCTCTTCTCCAGGCTAAACAATCCCAGCTCCCTCAGCCGCTCCTCATAAGACTTGTTCTTTAGATCCTTCACCAGCTTCGTTGCCCTCCTCTGGACACGCTCCAGCACCTCGATGTCCTTCTTGTAGTGAGGGGCCCAAAACTGAACACAGTACTCAAGGTGCGGCCTCACCAGTGCTGAGTAAAAGGGGACGATCACTTCCCTGGTCCTGCTGGCCACACTATTCCTGATACAAGCCAGGATGCCATCAGACCTCTTGGCCACCTGGGCACATTACTGGCTCATATTCAGCCGGCTGTTGACCAACACCCCCAGGTCCTTTTCCACCAAGCAACTCTCCAGCCACTCTTCCCCAAGCCTGTAGCGTTGCATGGGGTTGTTGTGACCCAAGTGCAGGACCCGGCACTTAGCCTTGTTGAACCTCATACAGTTGGCCCCAGCCCAACGATCCAGTCTGTCCAGGTCCCTCTGTAGAGCCTTCTTACGCTCAAGCAGATCAACACTTCCACCCAGCTTGGTGTTATCCGCAAACTTCCTGAGGGTGCACTCCATCCCCTCGTCCAGATCATTGATAAAGATATTAAACAGGACCGGCCCCAGCACTGAGCCCTGGGGAACACCACTCGTGACCGGCCGCCAAGTGGATTTGACTCCATTCACCACCACTCTCTGGGCTTGGCCGTCCAGCCAGTTTTTAACCCAGCGCAGAGTGCACTTATCCAAGCTGTGTGCAGCCAGCTTCTCCAGGAGAATGCTGTGGGAGACAGTGTCAAAGGCCTTACTAAAGTCCAAGTAGACAACATCCACAGCCTTCCCCTCATCCACTAAGCGGGTGACCTTGTCATAGAAGCAGACCAGGCTAGTGAAGCAGGACCTCCCTTTCATAAACCCATGCTGGCTGGGCCTGATCCCCTGGTTGTCCCATACATGCTTTGTGGTGGCACTCAGGATGATCTGCTCCATAACCTTCCCTGGGACTGACGTCAGGCTGTTTCGTGGTTTAACCCCAGCCAGCAACTAAGCACCACACAGCTGCTCGCTTGTTCCCCAACCCAAGGAGGGATCGGGGAGAGAGCTGGAAGGGTAAAAGTGAGAAAACTCATGGGTTGAGATAGTAGCGGTAGTAGTCGTACTAGTAGTAATAATAATAATGACAATAATAGTATAATATAGTGTAATAATAATATAAATAAATATAATATAATAATAATACAATAACAATATATAAAGCAAGTGATACACGATACAATTGCTCACCACCTGCTGACCGATGCCCAGCCCATCCCCGAGCAGCAATCGCTGCCCCCAGTCCAATTCCCACCCAGCTTATGTACTGAGCATGACGTCATATGGTATGGAATAGCCCTTTGGCCAGTCTGGGTCAGCTGTCCTGGCTGTGCCCCCTCCCACCTTCTTGTGCACCTGGCAGAGCATAGGAAGCTGAAAAGTCCTTGACTAGTATAAACACTACTTAGCAACAACTAAAACATCAGCATGTTATCAACATTATTCTCATCCTAAATCCAAAACACAGCACTATACCAGCTACTAGGAAGAAAATTAACTCTATCCCAGCTGAAACTAGGACAGTATCCACCCCTTATTTCATACCATCTACGTCATGCCCAGGTCTTAACCTTTCCAATACATTCCAATTAATCATCACCACTTTTCCAGTCTTTTGACATCTCTCTCTCTCTCTCTCTTTATATATATACACACACAGAGATATCATTCCCTTAGTCTATGGACCATCCCTCTAAAACATTCGTTGAGTTCATTCAGTCCATGACTTTGGGCTTCATCCATCATAACAGTCTTTCAGGGCAGAAGAGATGGTGTGTGGTGTTGTATTATTGCATGCTGAAGTCAGTTCTGGTTCTATCACCACTGCACTTAGCTCGGTTTCCTCAAAGTTCATTCTTCGTTCATCTGGGTGATGCTTACTGTAATACCGTTGATATGGCATATAGCAACCATAGAAGTGATGTCGTACAGTATTATATAGCAATTAACATCATACAATTCAGTTCATGGCTATTCTCACCCAAAAGCAAATCCCCTTGAGGTACACATCGGACTTCCCCATCCTCCCACATCACCCACTAAGTGCACCCAGGTCCTTGAGCAAAAGCAATCCCATGAATGGGTTTGCCTTTGCCTGAGGCAGGAGTAACCCAGACTGTCTTCCCCAGCATATTTTTTATGTGCACTACAGGGACTTTATCCCCTTCTACAGTATGTAAAAGTCTTGATTGGTCAGGGCCAGCTCGATTGGCAGATCCCCTAGTGTTGACTAACCAGGTGGACTTTGCTAAATGGGTATCCCACTGTTTGAATGTCCCACCACCCATTGCTCTCAGTGTAGTCTTTAACAATCCATTATATCGTTCCATTTTCCTGGAGGCTGGTGTGTGATAGGGGATGTGATATACCCACTCAATGCCATGCCCTTTGGCCCAGGTGTCTATGAGGCTGTTTCGGAAATGAGTCCCGTTGTCTGACTCAATTCTTTCTGGCGTGCCATGTCGCCATAAGACTTGTTTTTCAAGGCCCAGGGTAGTGTTCTGGGTGGTGGCATGGGGCATGGGATATGTTTCCAGCCATCCGGTGGTTGCTTCCACCATTGTAAGCACATGGCGCTTGCCTTGGTGGGTTTGTGGGAGTGTGATACAATCAATCTGCCAGGCCTCCCCATGTTTATATTTCAGCCATTGTCCTCCATAACAGAGAAGCTTTAACTGCTTGGCTTGCTTGATCACAGCGCATGTTTCACATTCATGGATAACCTGTGCAATACAAGCTGATAGGCCTGTAGTTTTCTGGGTCCTCATTCTGGCCCTTCTTGTAGATGGGCATCATATTTGCTAACCTCCAGTTGACTGGGACCTCCCCAGTTAGCCAGGACTGATGATAGATGATTGAAAGTGGCTTGGTGAGCACTTATGCCAGCTCTCTCAGTACTCTTCAGTGGATCCCATCCAGTCCCGTAGACTTGTGTGTGTCTATGTGGCGTCGCAGGTCACTAAACATGATGACACAGGTTGTCCCCCTGCAGCCCATGGAGTTCCACGGTGGAGCAGATATCCACCTGCAGCCCGTCGAGGACCCCACGCCAGAGCAGGTAGATGTGCCTGAAGGAGGCTGTTACCCAGTGGAAAGCCCATGCTGGGGCACGCTCCTGGCAGGACTTGTGACCCTGTGGGGGACCCACGCTGGAGCAGTTCATGAAGAACTGTAGCTTGTGGGAAGGACCCATGTTGGAGAAGCTCGTGGAGGACTGTCTCCTGTGGGAGGGACCCCACACTGGAGCAGGGGAAGAGTGTGAGGAGGAAGGAGCGGCAGACACAACGTGTGATGAACTGACCGCAATCCCCATTCCCCATCCCCCTGTGCCACTCAGGGGGAGGAGGTAGAGAAAATTGGGAGTGAAGTTGAGCCCAGGAAGAAGGGAGGGGTGGAGGGAAGGTGTTTTAAGATTTGTTTTTATTTCTCATTACCCTACTCTGATTTGATTAGCAATAAATTAAATTAATTTTCACCAAGTCAAGCCTTTTTTGCCTGTGATGGCAATTGGTCAGTGATATCTTCCTGTCCGTATCTCGATCCACGAGCCTTTCATTATATTTTCTCTCCCCTGTCCTGTTGAGGAGGGGGAGTGATAGAGTGGCTTTTTTGGGCACCTGGTGTCCAGCCAGGGCCAACCCACCACATTTCCCCATCTGCTTTCTCGTACACTGTACTAGGCTGCATTCCTTTGTCACAAAACTAGTGTAGCAGAGGCTGTAGCAGAGCAAACTTCCCACATGCTGCCCTGACAGTGTGCCTCATCTGATCAGGAAAGACCACCTCTAGAGGCTACAAAGTTGCTGAGACAGCCAAAACAGGGGTGCCAATTAGTGTCAGTTGTTGCCATAGTTCTGTGATATGGACACATGTCCATTGGGAACCAGCCTGAGGCCACCAAACTAATTTGATAGAAACCAATGAATGGGCACCAGCTGAAAACAATCTCCACTTACATACTGACTCTCTGAACTGGCCTGATAAAAGTAGAAGGCCATGCATCTTTGCCAGTATAAGGTGAAACACCATTTCTAGCTCATCCCAACACAAGAAAACATGCACTGTCATGTAAAAGTATGAAACAAGTGCCCCCCACCTGGTATTCACCTGGTGGTGTGATCGAGCCCAGGAAGATAGGAAAGTAATGGTTGTGACCATGTAGGACATCATTGATCTATCCTCTGTGGAGAGTCTCACATAACATTCAGTTGGCTTAGACTTTATGAGCCAGACCTCAGCTGAAGCTCTATCATTTAATCTGGATCTTGAGTGGAAAGCCACAATCCCAACTACTCAGTCTTCAGTGTGTCAATTAGTAGGTTTTAAAATCACCAGATGGGATGTCTAGTAACCTGCCTTAGCAGAGGTCAAGAGAAACTTACTTGAGGAGCGGACAGAAAAAACTGGCTGTAGCTGACAGGCTTTTTGCCTTTTTCATAGCCACAACAGGACAGAAGTGGTAGCCAAAGGCCTAACTACTTAAAGTGTTACAACTCAAATAGAGATCCAGCTTTAACTTATCAAAAGCCAGTGCAGTTGAAAGCTAAACCAGCTGTTCCTTAGAGATATAGTATCTGTTGGTAGATTGTTCCTTTAAAATGCTTATAAATAAAAATGAGGCTATTTAATTCCATTTAGTCTATATAATCCTTCTTTTGTATGTCCAAAACACTGAAACAGTTCCTGTATTCAGTCATGGTCATACTGCCAAAGGTTCACAAGTTTGTTACCATTTGCTTACAGGTACATAAACTTTGAGTTCACATAAAATTACACCAGAGTAACTGAATAGGTTTAACTGCACCATTTCTCCATTTCTACCAGTTTTCCTTAAACCAATGCATCTTGATGTATAGATGAAGCCAAGGCTTTCCTGCAGCTTGCAAGAAAGCCTGTCTGAATATGTGCATTGACTGAGTTCCCATTGCTCTAGAATGTTTTAGTCAAGTTCTGCAACTCAGTCTTGCCAGATATTTGGGTTTAACCTGCATACTGTGTGTTTCTAGATAGTTTCCAGTTTTCTGGGTTACAGTGCAACCCAGAACCTTAAAAGTCCAGGTAGGAATAGCATCCTTTTGTGAGGATATTAATAGACTGTCAAAGGAATATTTCATGCTTCATATCCACCCCAACACACACTTTGGCCAGGCAACAGAAAAAATTCAATTGCATTACAAGGAACACTACTCTTGAGTCCCAAGGAGATGGAAGTACCAGCTACATTGTGTACCTGACTCTGCTTGTAGGAGATGATTTAGGCAGCACCACGATATTGATCTGGACTTGGACCCAGATAAATCTGCTATGACTACTCTTTCTGTTATGTTTGTTAGGAGAATTAAGAAAAGAGAAAGCAGTGCTAAATTATTGTAAAATAAAAGAACAACAGCAAAGATCATCACTGTAGTACATCAAGGTTATCAGCATGTCATGGTTTAACATGGTAGGCAGCTAAGCCCACACAGCCACTTGCTCACTCTCCCCCACAGTGGGATGGGGGAGAAAATCAGAAGGGTACAAGTGAGAAAACTCATGGGTTGAGATAAAGACATTTAATAGGGTGTCATGGTTTAACCCCAGCCTGCAACTAAGTACCACGCAGCCGCTCGCTCACTCCCCCACGGTGGGATGGGGGAGAGAATCAGAAGAGTAAAAGTGAAACCAGCTGAAACCAGGACACAGGGAAAGCAAAAGCTGTGCGCGCGAGCAAACTAAAATAAGGAATTAATTCATTACTTCCTATAGGCAGGCAGATGTTTAGCCATCTCCAGGAAAGCAAGGCTTCATCACACATAATGGTTACTTGGGAAGACAAACACCATAACTCCAAAAGTCCCCCCTTCCTCCTTCTTCCCCCAGCATTTATTGCTGAGCATGATGTCATATGGTATGGAATAACCCTTTGGTCAGTTGGGGTCAGCTGTCCCAGCTGTATCCCCTCCCAACTTCTTGTGTACCCCCAGCCTACTTGCCGGCAGGGATGTGTGAGAAGCAGAAAAGGCCTTGACTCTGTGTAAGCACTGCTCAGCAGTAACAAAAACATCCCTGTATTATCAACACTATTTTCAGCACAAATGCAAAATAGAGCCCCATACAAGCTACTATGAAGTAAATTAACTCTATCCCAGCCAAACCAGTACATTGCATAACAAATTTTCCTCCACTTTGTATGTATTATGCAGACACAAATATACTACCAAAACCACAGCATTACTTATACAGTATATGTGTGGGTGTTTTTCTAACATTGGCATCTGTATTTCTACATGAATCACCAGGCCACGTTAGTCAAAAACAAAAGCCTAAAATTAGCCTGTTTTGAAGGTGCAGTAAAAACAGCAGTTCTTATTGGTTTTAATAGGAGTTGCAATAACCAACATTTTGGAAAATCAGGTTATTTAGTAGTATAATTTTCAAAAGCCCCTAAACAGGTTTATAAGAGAGGTAATATCTTTTATTAAACCAACTGACATGTTGAAAAAACAGGGAAACTTTCAGTTTCATGAACTCTTCCTAAGGTTCTCAGACTAATAAAAGATATTATCTCTTCCTGTAAACTTTGGCTCGTGCACCCATGCCATCATGACCGCAACAAAATTACTACAACATTGACTTAGATAATTTAAACATTTTGTTTTTAGTGGTCTAAATTTAGGCTCCAGTTTTTGATTGACATGACCATGGTACATTCTTGCTTAGGGCATTCCTGATTTCTAGTGATTGTGTCTTGGGATAAAGCTGGTGACTGTTTTTCAAGGCCACATTATTCTTCTGTTTTTTTTTCTGTTTTCTTTATTCCTATTTTATTTTCTTATATTTCATTTTGTCCTGAAAAACCTTATATTCCAATAGCTTTTTTCCATTTTGTAGACCTAAATCTGCTACTGATAAAATCAGTGAGACCTACATCACTGATGTCTGAAGAAGTATGACAAAGCCCTCGTTTGGATAAAATTTACCAAGCAAAGGGGCTTCTTGCAATTTTAAAGGCTGGTTCATGCATCATTTTCTTCTATAGTTAAATTTGGCTCCTCACTGACACAATTCATTTCCGCATTTCTGCTTTTTAAGTAAGGAATAAACATCATAATGTAATGTATCCTTCTTCTGTACAGGTAAGGATAATAATTAATAAAGGAAGTGTTTAGCTGCAGCAATATTGCAAAAATAATGTTTGGCCTTTTGTGGATGAAGGACAGAGTTCTGTATTTAACAATTAAGAATAGCTCTAGTGGTCTTGACACACTGATGTAAATTATATCATAAACCAAGCACTCTAATTCCCTCCCCCTTTTTTGACTAAAAGAAGTCTATATCTGACTTTAAATGTAATACTGGTTATTTTTCTTTTTGCTATAGCCTGCTAATTACACCAAGTCTTACTCATATATTGTTGGAGGAAAGTTAATTAACAGTAATAAAATCAACCTTTTGAAACTCAAACTGCAATTAGACAAGATTGTAGCATTTTTCAGTTGTAATAGACACATTTTGTGTTGTTCAAAACTAGACATTTCTGGCATTATTATTATTATTATTATTATTATTATTATTATTATTATTACTACTACTACTACTACTACTACTAGGCATTATCTGATTCTTTAGAAAAACAGAAATAATTTTTAATAGATAAAATACTCACTGGTATAATTTTATTTTATCTTTCAAGAGCACACAGCCAAACCAAGCAGTTTACAAAGAAGGGATTTAGATAATTTTGTTCTTACAGATGAAAAAAGGGGGGGGGGGCAGATAGGTAGGGAAGAGGCAAAGGGGGTGGGAACAGCTTACTATTCTAATAGTGCAGTCTTTTATGGAAGGATTGCTGAAATACTCTTTCAGTTAATTTTTAATCTAGAAGGAGAATTTTTTGATGGGTTTGCCCAGTAATTAGCAAGATCCATAATCAAGATAACTGATTCTTTTCTTATTGGGCAATCTAAGAAACTGAACACATCTGTTACAGCACACAATCAAGTAGTCTACAACTGATCTGCTTTGTCATACTAATGCTAGTAGTGCCTGATAACAAAAAAGAAAGCTATCACTGTATTAATAGCTAAGTTTATGTAAAAATAAAAAATATTTATCCAATAGGAATAACAAGTGCAGTGTATTATTGAATTGAGTGTCCTACAGTATAGTTAGCAATAAACACAACCAGACATTTTGAGCTATGCCTGGTATAGGCAAGTGGCTTGTAATATCTCAAAATAGGCTCAGAATGAAATAATTTTTAATATTTAACTTGAATAATTTGCAGGTTGGAAATTATTTGACCTTTTTTTGGTAATCTTGTAGCAGAGAACTGTTGACAACTTTAATGTTTTAGGGTTGTTTATTGTTTGGATTGTTGGTGATGCTTAGCAAAAGAGACACTTTCAGGTTCTGTTCTAGGAACACCAGGGCTCTCCTTTAGGCGGTTTAGCCTAATGGAATTAAGCCTGACAAGTTTCAACTCTATTTTTTACAAAATAAACATAAAACAATGGTTTAGATATCTAATAAACTCTTGAACCATGTGAGACTAAAACTTTCCCTGTTCCTTTACACATCTGTAAATAAAGATCATAAAAGAAGAGTACAACAGGATAAATCAACATGAATTTGAAATCCATTGCAGCATATTAAATGGTGCAGTCTCACTGAAAGAGAGGGTGACCCCATGGCTTCTTGCAGTTTGAAGCTAATTGTTTTCATTGGGATGGGAACATCTGGAAGTCCACTGCAGTGTCCCACCAGCAAGACTTCAGTAACTGACCCAGCCTGCAGAGAATGGATCCACTTTGTAGCAGCACAGCAGGCTCAGACACCACCTATTCTGCTCTCCAAACTGTCATGCATAACAACTTCATTGCGCTAAATTGAACTTGAAAGCAACTAAAGGCTATGAGAAGAAGAGGCTATGAGAAAAGTGTGCTGTCAGCGTTGGCAAAGGCTGACCTGGAAAGCAAGCTTAGAGACAAGAGAATAAAAGACCAGGGCCCATGAACACAGCATATTGTTTCATTTTAAAGTATGATTCCCATACGAGAGAGTAGCAAATGTGATGTAAATTTATTTAAATAGATTCCACCACTTAAAAGTTTGCCAGCTGCTCTTATCCAACTTTCCCAGCTCTCTGATTCGTTACTTACAGTGGGAATATAATGACATATAGTCATCATTGTAACAGCTTCTTTGCAGGGGCACAATGATGATTAATAGCTAGCAGCAAATTTTCACATGGGCTCTGAAACACTATAGCATTAAGCAGCCAAACAGTCCCAAATCCCCCTTTTCTGTTCCACATAAAGTCCTCTCCTTGTATCTTGCAGATATGAACAAAGCCTATCTTAATTCTAATCAGCTTTTCCTCATTCAAAGAAACATTCTTTTTTTTTTTTTTTCATAATTGATCCATGTGCATTTTTTTAGTCTTTCACTGAGCCTGAGGGGTTTTTCTTTGGGGGGGGGGGGGGAGGAAATAATTTCAGCAATAATTTGTTTTGTTTTGGTTTTCCCTCCAAAATATTTTTCAAGATATTTCTCAATTAGTTGAACTATGCACATTAAAAAAAAAAAGAAATATAAAACTGAAAAAGAAGCCTTAACATTCTTTCTCTTGTAAGATTATTAACCAATAGCACTGAGGGATGAGCTCAGAGAAGCAACTCTAGTAAAGTAAGTCAGACTGGAGAGCAACAACAACCACCACCTGCTTTTATTTATTGTATTAATTCTCATTCCCATGAGAAACTTAAAACTGAAACTGGAATGGATTATTTTTTCTCTGCACAATTACTGTAAAGACAGCCCATTTGGAAATATTTTAGTTTTCTTTTAGTGTTCACTGATGTGAAGTTATTGGTTTTCCACAAATGTCCTTTCCACATACAGAAAGAAAAAAAAATACTTCGAGCACCGATTCAGTCTTCCTTTCATCAGTTTCACTATGGTATAACTACACTTTGTGGAAATTATGCTTGATTTACACCAGAATGAGCATCAGCCAGGTCAACAGGATTCATTTTTTATTTTGGGAAAACACTTTTAAAGACAAAAGAAAATTTCAAAGAAATATTAGATAACAAAAATTTACAATGAATATCAGTCTATTTTGCTACTCCCATAAAGGAGGATGAGTGCAGCCTCAGCAAGTTTGCTGATGGCACCAAGCTGAGCGGTGCAGTTGACATGCCTGAGGGACAGGATGCCATCCAGAGGGACCTGGACAGGCTTGAGGAGTGGGGCCATGTGAACCTCATGAAGTTCAACAAGGCCAAGTGCAAGGGCCTGCTCCTGGGTCTGGACAATCCCCAATATCAATGCAGACTAGGGGATGAATGGATTGAGAGCAGCCCTGCAGAGAAGGACTTGGGGGTACTGGGGGATGAAAAGCTGGACATGAGCCAGCAATGTGCTCTCGCAGCCCAGAAAGCCAACCATATCCTGGGCTGCATCAAAAGAAGCATGGCCAGCAGGTTGAGGGAGGTGATTCTGCCCCTCTACTCTGCTCTCATGAGACCCCACCTGGAGTACTGCATCCAGCTCTGGGGTCCCCGGGAGAAGAAAGACATGGACCTGTTGGAGTGGGTCCAGAGGAGGGCCACGAGAATGATCAGAGGGCTGGAACACCTCTGCTATGAGGAAAGGCTGAGAGAGTTGGGGTTGTTTAGCCTGGAGAAGAGAAGGCTCTGGGGAGGCCTTATTGCGGCCTTTCAATACTTAAAGGGGGCTTATAAGAAAGATGGAGAGAGACTTTTTACCAGGGCCTGTAGTGCCAGGACAAGGGGCAACGGTTTTAAACTGAAAGAGGGTAGATCTAGCTTGGTCATTAGGAACAATTTTTTTTACAATGAGGGTGGTAAAACACTGGAACAGGTTGCCCAGAGAGGTGGTAGATGCCCCATCTGTGGAAACATTCAAGGTCAGGTTGGATGGGGTTTTGAGCAACCTGATCTAGTTGAAGATGTGCCTGCCCATGGCAGGGGGGTCGGACTAGATGACCTTTAAAGGTCCCTTCCAACCCAAGCCATTCTATGATTTTATGATTATGATTCTATAGCTCTACATATGTGTCACATACACACTTAATGCTTAATTGATATACTTTGCATGTGATTGGTGTTCCACTCATGAACTGCTGTATACTACATTTGATCTATCCAATCCGGGAAAGTATTTCCTAGCCATTTGCATATTGGATATAATGTAAACAAGAATTGTTTCTGAAATCAGCGTAATATCTAAATAAATAGCATTTGCTGAAATCACTTCATACTATTTGTGAGATGAAGAAATAAATATATTTATCATCAATCTTCTTTTTTCATATTCTTTAAGAAAATACTAGTGAAGTTGCCCATAAATTCATCAAGTTTATTTTCTAGAAAAAGCTAAAATTTTCACCTTAATTTTGCTCCCAAAATTTTCTCAAAACATTCTTTTGAGAAAATAGAAGTATCTTTGAACATTTTCATTTCTTTTTCATTTGTGGAAAATTTTCATTCAGTTCATTTTGTTTCAGAAACCAAAACTTTTAGTTAGACAAAGAGTTTCACAGATTCAGTTTCGGATTTTAATTGAAAATTTCTTAATCTTAGCTAGGAAATACAATTGCATATCAAATTCTCTCAAAAGATCAAATTTCTGCTCAATATCTCTGTGTTGCAGCATTTTGCAAGCAGGTTTGCTCCTTTTGTATATTTCAGAGATTTTTTTTTTACCTTCATGTAATTTAGCAGAATTACATATAATTTAATAAAAATTACCCAAAACTTGAATCGGGCTAATAGAATTTTTCTTAAGTGTTATTATATTAGTGTTCAGTGAAGTAAAAGTTGGATTAAAAAGCTGGGATTCTTTTGCTGTATCAGTGTCTGACATTCATTTAATTGAAAGATATACTACATTCAATAAAACCTTACATTGTTTTCTACAAGCAACTTCACTTTGCTTTGACATTTAATGGAAATTAATATAAAATAATATATTTATAAAAATAAAAATATAAATATATAAAATAATGCAAATTTAAATATATATCAGTAACTTGTATTAAACAATATTTGTATTAGTGTATTGGGTTTATGTGGCAAGGTTTTGGTAGCTGGGGGAGACTACAGGGGTGGCTTCTGTGAGAAGATGCCAGAAGCTTCCCCCATGCCCGATAGAGCCAGATTCAGCTGGCTCCAAGATAGACCCACTGCTGGACAAAGCTGAGCCAATCAATGATGGTGGTAGCGCCTCTGTGATAACATATTAAAGAAAGGGTACAAACTGCTGCACAACAGCAGCCAGAAGAGAGGAGTGAGAATATGTGAGAGAAACAACTTTGCACACACCAAGGTCAGTGAAGGAGGGGGAGGAGGTGTTCCAGGCGCCAGAGCAGAGATTCCCCTGCAGCCCATGGTGAAGACCATGGAGGACCACAGTGGAGCAGATATCCACACTGCATCCCATGGAGGACCCCATGCCTGAGAAGGTGGACATGCCCTGAAGGAAGTTGTGACCTCATGGAGAGCCCATGCTGGAGCAGGCTCCTGGCAGGAGCTGCAGCCCCATGGACAGGAGTCCACACTGGAGCAGGTTTTCTGGCAGGACCTGTGGCCCGTGAGGGACCCACGCCGGAGTAATCCAGTCCTGAAGGAATGTTACCTGCGGAAAGGACCCACGCTGGAGCAATTCTTCAAGAACTGCAGCCTGTGGGAAGGACCCACGTTGGAGAAGTTTGTGAAGGACTGTCTCCTGTGGGTGGGACCTCATGCTGGAGCAGGGAAAGAGTATGAGGAAGAAGGAGCAGCAGAGATGAATTTTTATGAACTGACCGCAACCCCATTCCCCATCCCCCTGCACTGCTCAGGGGGAAGGAGAGAGAAGATTCAGGAGTGAAGTTGAGCCTGGGAAGAAGCAGGGGGTGGGGGGGAAGGTATTTTTACATTTGTTCTTATTTCTCACTATCCTACTCCGTTATTAATTGGCAATAAATTAAATTAATTTCCCTGAGTCAAGCCTGTTTTGCCCGTGATGATAAGTGATGAGTGATCTCCCTGTCCTTATCTGAACTCATGAGCCTTTCATCGTATTTTATCCCTCTTTCCTCTTGAGGAAGGGGAATGATAGAGCGGCTCGGTGGGCACCTGGTGGCCAGCCAAGGTCAACCCACCACAATTAGTTATTAAAAAGAGACTATAATTGAAAATAAGCCTGGAAAATTAGAAACCCGAAAGTGCATATGGATGAGGATGGCCATTCATTGGTTTATGGAGCCCAAATTCCTTAGAGTCACAAATCTAACTCGTGTCCCTGAGTGCCGCATTTTGTATTTGGAACTCTGAGTTAACTGCAAAATATGTAAAATCTTATATCATAAGGGAAATCCTTTTTGAAAGGCATCTGAAAAGCCTTATGCATTTTTTTTATTTCAGTAAATACACAGACTACATACACACTCTTGATAATCTCAGACAGCACTATGTAAATAACTGGCATGAGGGGTTAAAATCTCAAATGACATACCCTTTTGAGAATGTGTCAGCATGCGTACATTCAACACATCAACATGTTCATGCATCCTCATGTATCTTTTGGAGGACAGCAGAATCACAGCATAGTTAGGTTTTTGCAGTCAGAAGGCTTGCGAAAGCATATTTGTTCCACTTTTCAGTTCATAGAATCATAGAATCATAGAATCATAGAATCGTCAAGGCTGGAAAAGACCCTTAAGATCATCGAGTCCAACCATTAACCTATCACTGCCAAGTCCATCTATACCATCTCCTTGAGCACCACATCTATCCGTTCTTTAAATACCACCAGGGATGGAGACTCAACCACTTCCCTGGGCAGCCTGTTCCAATGCTTGACCACCCTCTCGGTGAAGAAGTTTTTCCTAATGTCTAACCTAAACCTCCCCTGGCGCAGCTTGAGGCCGTTTCCTCTCGTCCTATCGCCTGTTACTAGGGAGAAGAGACCGACCCCCACCTCGCTACAACCTCCTTTCAGGTAGTTGTAGAGAGCAATAAGGTCTCCCCTCAGCCTCCTCTTCTCCAGGCTAAACAACCCCAGGTCCCTCAGACACTCCTCATAAGACTTGTGCTCCAGACCCTTCACCAGCTTCGTTGCCCTCCTCTGGACACGCTCCAGCACCTCGATGTCCTTCTTGTAGTGAGGGGCCCAAAACTGAACACAGTACTCGAGGTGCGGCCTCACCAGTGCCAAGTACAGGGGCACTATCACCTCCCTGGTCCTGCTGGCCACACGATTTCTGATGCAAGCCAGGATGCCATTGGCCCTCTTGGCCACCTGAGCACACTGCTGGCTCATCTTCAGGCGGCTGTCAACCAACACCCCCAGGTCCTTTTCAGCCAGACAGCTCTCCAGCCACTCTTCCCCAAGCCTGTAGCGTTGCATGGGGTTGTTGTGACCCAAGTGCAGGACCCGGCACTTAGCCTTGTTGAACCTCATACAGTTGGCCCCAGCCCAACGATCCAGCCTGTCCAGGTCCCTCTGCAGGGCCTTCCTACCCTCCAGCAGATCAACACTTCCACCCAGCTTGGTGTCATCTGCAAACTTACTGAGGGTGTACTCGATCCCCTCATCCAGATCATCAATGAAGATGTTGAACAGGACCGGCCCCAGTACTGAGCCCTGGGGAACACCACTCTTGACCGGCCGCCAACTGGATTTGACTCCATTCACCACCACTCTCTGGGCTCGGCTGTCCAGCCAGTTTTTAACCCAGCGCAGAGTGCACCCATCCAAGCCGTGAGCAGCCAGCTTCTCCAGGAGAATGCTGTGGGAGACTGTGTCAAAGGCCTTACTAAAGTCCAGGTAGACAACATCCACAGCCTTCCCCTCATCCACTAAGTGGGTCACCTTGTCATAGAAGGAGACCAGGCTAGTGAAGCAGGACCTCCCTTTCATAAACCCATGCTGGCTGGGCCTGATCCCCTGGTTGTCCCATACATGCTGTGTGGTGGCACTCAGGATGATCTGCTCCATAACCTTCCCTGGGACTGACGTGAGGCTGTTTCGTGGTTTAACCCCAGCCAGCAACTAAGCACCACACAGCTGCTCGCTTCCCCGGCACCGAGGTCAGGCGACAGGCCTGTAGTTCCCGGGATCCTCCTTCCGACCCTTCTTGTAGAGGGGCGTCACGTTTGCTAGTTTCCTGTCATCCGGGACCTCCCATGTTGACCAGGACTGCTGAGAAATGATGGAGAGTGGCTTGGCCAGCTCCTTGGCCAGCTCCTCTGCCAGCTCCCTCAGTATCCTCGGGTGGATCCCATCTGGCCCCATGGACTTGTGCGCATCCAGGTGGAGGAGCAGGTCAGTGATTGCCACCTCTTCGACAACCGGGGCTTCGTTCTGCATCCTATCTCCATCTCCCAGCTCAGGGGCCTGAAAAACCCGAGGATGACTAGCTTGACTATTAAAGACTGAGGCAAAGAAGGCATTAAGTACCTCAGCCTTCTCCTCATCCTTCGTGGCCAGGTTACCTTCTGCATCCAACAAAGGAGGGAGATTCTCCCTGGCCCTCCTTTTGTCACTAACATATTTATAAAAACTTTTTTTGTTGTCTTTAATGGCGGTGGCCAGTTTAAGTTCCAGCTGCGCCTTTGCCTTTCTGATCTTCTCCCTGCATATCCTCACAACATCCTTGTAATCCCCCTGAGTTGCCTGCCCCTTCTTCCAAAGGTGGTAGGCTCTCCTTTTTTTCCTGAATTCCAGACAAAGCTCTCTGTTCAGCCAGGCCGGTCTTCTCCCCCGCCTGCTCGACTTACGGCACATGGGGACGGACAGCTCCTGTGCCTTTAAGATTTCCTCCTTGAATAACGTCCAGGCTTCCTGGACTCCTTTGCCCTTCAGGACTGCCTCCCAAGGGACTCTGTTAACCAGACTCCTGAACAGGCCAAAGTCCGCCCTTCTAAAGTTCAGGGTAGCGGTCTTGCTGACCCCCTTCCTTACTTCTCCTAGAATTGAAAACTCTATCATGTCGTGGTCGCTGAGCCCAAGACAGCCTCCGACCACCACATTGCCCACCAGGCCTTCTCTGTTCATAAACAGCAGGTCCAGCAGGGCACCTGCCCTGGTTGGCTCGCTTACCAGCTGTGTCAGGAAGTTATCTCCCACACACTCCAGGAACCTCCGAGACTGCTTCCTCTCTGCTGTGTTGTATTTCCAGCAGATATCTGGTAAGTTGAAGTCTCCCACGAGAACAAGGGCTAGGGACTGTGAGACTTCAGCCAACCGCTTCTAGAATACTTCATCTGTTTCTTCGTCCTGGTTGGGTGGTCTGTAACAGACTCCCACCAGGATATCTGCCTTGTTAGCCTTCCCTCTGATCTTTACCCATAAGCACTCAACCTTATCATTACTGTCATTAAGCTTTAGACAGTCTGTGTATGTACAGGTTTCACAGAGCTGAGCTTTATGTAACTGGAATTTTAGATTAAAAAGCTCCTTTCACCAATAGTCTCAAGTGATTGCTGGGGACAGTTTATATTACATAATTTGATGAAAATATTACATGGATCTGACCCAAGAGCATGACCAAACATTCTTGATCCTTGTAGAAGTCTAGACCAGAATGTGTAGACCTTAGCTCTGAATCTCAGGCTCATATCTCTAGTGTACCTTGTCATATATCTTCTGCTATATTGTGAATTTCTGAGCCACAGATTTGATTCAGCTATCTTTCCTCACTTTGAAGAATGTTCATTCACCTTCCACTAGCAATCTTGAGAGATTTTATTATGTACCGACACTTTTTATAGTTTCCCCAGCACAGCCCTATTCATTACCAAACACCACATACTTTTCATGCTTGACCAACTGATGAGAACCTTCTATGATGAAATGCCTGGCATGGTAGATGAGGGGAGAGGAGTGGATATTGTCTACCTAGACTTCAGGAAGGCTTTCAACGCTGTTTCCCATAAGATCCTCATAGATAAGCTGTTAATGTATGGGCAGGATAGGCAGACAGTGAGGTGGACTGAAAACTGGCTGAATGGCTGGGCCCAGAGGATGGTGATCAGCGGCATGAAGTCCAGTTGGAGGCCAGTCACTAGCAGTGTACCCCAGGGGTCAATACTGGATCCAGTCCTGTTCAACATCTTCATTAATGATCTGGATGATGGGACAGAGTGTACCCCTAGCCAGTTTGCTGATGACACCTTATCTTGAAAAGTTGCAGCTTCTGCTGATGATTTTGGCTATCTTATCTTCCTGGTTTGCACCGGTTTCAGGGCCTTCCTTCATGTAGCTAAGTAAGAGTTCAGCATACAGTCAGCGTATCTAGGTGAAAGTTCACAGCTTGCAGTCTAAAGCTTCAACAGGCCTTGCTCCTAATGCTATGTATTGGATTCTATTTGAGCTAGAAAGTGACTTCTACAACACCCTCTGAACATCAGGAAATACTTCTTTACTGTGAGGGTGACTGAGCACTGGAGCAGGTTGCCCAGAGAGGTTGTAGAGTCTCCATCCTTGGAGATATTCAAAACTGTCCAGACATGATCCTGAGAAACTGGCTCTAGGTGGCCTTGCTTGAGCAGGGGGATTGGACTAGATGACCTCCAGAGGTCTCTTCCAACATCAACCATTCTGTGATTCTTTGACCAGTACAGCAGTTGCATATATACAGATTAAATTAGGAAAATACTGAAGTAATTTTACTTGCTTTTAGTGGGGAAAAAAGGTCTAATTCTGCCATGTTTACTCATGTTGAGTAGAAACTTAGCTCAAGATTTTAAGGAAGTGCTGCTTCTGTAAGTTACCATTCATCAGGAGTAAGAGTCAGAATCTAGTTCTTCTTTTGGGAGACAAAAAAGTGATCACATAGTATAGTTTCCACTAACTCTTATTTGCACTTCAGAAATGTATTCCTTGCCTCTTTCCACTACCTATTCTTCTTCCCTGAAACCTGTTTGTTCACACGATTTCTCTCTTTCATCCAAGTATATTTTTGCTGGAATCCAGAAAAAACTCTTCATTGTTCCCTGTGTATTGCCACCTGTGCTCCAGGGTTGTCTTTTTCCATACTCCTTGAAACTTTTCTTCATTTGAGTTCCATGCCTTTGGTGGGTCATGACTCAGTCCCTTTTTTGCTTTGGTTCTTTAGAGCCGACTTCCAATTCATTTCCTCTTTTTGAGTTTGGTGATGACATATAGGCCCACATGTCCTCCATTTTCAGCAGCTTTTATCATCTCTTTAAGGTTACAATGATATGTAGCAGTCCCACACTCTCTGTGCATCTAAGTTCTCAAACTTGATGTGCCTCCTTGAAATGGTATAATCCTACCTGTAAGGACTCACTTTTATTAGGAAGAAGCATGTCTCTATAGTCCTTTAGTTCTTTTTATCTTAAGCTAAATTTTCTCATTCCAGATCTACACATTCACACATTTCCAAGGTATTCTGTTTTATTATCCAGTTACAGATCACTACTTGTTTCATCTGTGGGCTGTCAACCTTGTGATGAACCTAGATTAAATATATGGATTAAAATTCTACCAAAGCTGGTGAACAAATACATTTAATTGTCTTAGGAAAAACTGCTATGAAAGTGTTGGCATTAAATTTTGTGCTTCGTTTCAGCTGCAACAGCCTCTGTTGAACAAAGAAGCCAAATGCTATGAAGAAAACCCATTTCAGTTCAAAGTATACCAAAGTATCCAGAGAACAATTTTTTAGTTCTAATTTGCGTCTCTCTAAGAGTTATGACAGATAAAAATGTCATCCGGAAGGTTACCCTAGAATAAGCCCCCATCTGCCATTTTCTGATTTTTATTTCTGCCCTGGATTCCTGCATAATGCTTAGGTCATCAGAAAGACCAATAAATCATAAGTATCATTAATATCACAGACACAGATAACTGTGACATCGTGGTTTTTTAATTATTCCTTTTGGTCCCTTCCGGACAATTTCTTTTAATTGCTCTGTCAGGAGTCAGTGCTTTCTGTCTAGAATTCAACTATACCTATTTTCTCTCACTCTCAAATTTCGAATAGAACAGTTCAGTTGGAAGGAAACTACAACGATCATCTAGTCCAACTGCCTGACCACTTCAGGGCTGACCAAAAGTTAAAGCATGTTATTAAGGGCATTGTCCAAATGCCTCTTAAACACTGACAGGCATGGGGCATCAATCACCTCTCTAGGAAGCCTATTCCAGGGTTTGACCACCCTCTCAGTAAAGAAATGCTTCCTAATGTCCAGGCTGAATCTCCCCTGGCACAGCTTTGAACCATTCCCACGTGTCCTGTCACAGGATACCAGGGAGAAGAGATCAGCATCTCCCTCTCCACTTCCCCTCCTCAGGAAGCTGTAGAGAGCAATGAAGTTGCCCCTCAGCCTCCTTTTCTCCAAACTAGACAAACCCAGAGTCCTTAGCCTCTCCTCATAGGACATGCCTTCCAGCCCTTTCACCAGCTTTGTTGCCCTCCTCTGGACGCATTCAAGGACCTTTACATCCTTCTTAAATTGTGGGGCCCAGAACTGCACACAATACTCAAGGTGAGGCTGCAGCAACACTGAATACAGCGGGATAATCACCTCTTTTGACCATCTGGTTATAGTGTTTGATGCACCCCAGGATGCGTTTTGCCCTCTTGTCTGCCAGGACACACTGCTGACTCATGTTGAGCCTCCTGTCGACCAGCACCCCCAGATCTCTTTCTTCAGGGCTGCTCTCCAGCCACTCCTCTCTCAGTTTATACTTCTTCCCGGCATTACTCTATCCCAGGTACAGAATCCAGCATTTGTTCTTGTTAAATTTCATGCCATTGATGATTGCCCAATGCTCCAATCTATCTAGATCCCTCTGCAAGGCCTCTTGCCCCTCAAGAGAGTCAACAGCACCTCCCAGTTTGGTATCCTCAGCAGACTTGCTAATGGTGCATTCAATTCCTGCATCCAGATCGTTGATGAAAATATTGAATAGGACTGGCCCTAGGATTGAGCCCTGAGGAACACCACTAGTCACCGGTCACCAGCCAGATGTAGCCCCATTCACCACAACCCTTTGAGCCCCGCCCTTCAGCCAGTTCTTCACCCAGCGCACCGTGAACCTGCTCATCTCACAGTTGGACAACTTGTCCAGAAGGATCCTGTGAGGGACAGTATCAGAAGCCTTACTAGAATCCAGAAACACTGCATCCACTGCCTTCCCTTCATCCACCAGGCGGGTGACCTTATCGTAGAAGCATATCAGATTAGTTAAACAGGACTTTCCCTGTTGTGAATCCATGTTGACTGTGCCTGATGATTGCATTGTCCTTTAAATGCCTTTCAATAGCCCCCAGTATGATCTTCTCCATAATTTTTCCAGGAACTGAGGTTAGACTAACAGGTCTGTAGTTTCCTGGGTCTTCTCTCACTCCCTTCTTGTAAATTGGAATAACATTGGCTAGCTTCCAGTCAGCGGGGACCTCCCCAGACTCCCAAGACCTTGGGTAGATGATTGAGAGGGGTCCTGTGATAACATCCGCTAGCTCCTTCAGTACTCTGGGATGAATCCCATCAGGCCCCATGGACTTGTGAACATTCAGCTGATACAGCTGGTCCCTTACAATTTCAGTGTCCACAAATGGAAAGCCACTGTTCCTGCAGTCATGGTCCTCCAGCTCAGGGGACTGGGCAGCCCAAGGTCTATCAGTATTATTAAAGACTGAGGGGAAAAAAAGCATTGAATGCCTCCGCTTTTTTTTCACCCCTATTTGTCAGGTGACCATCTTCAACAAGTATCGGTCCAATGTTTTCCTTAGACCTCCTCTTGCTGTTAACGTACTCAAAAAAGTCTTTCTTGTTGTCTGACACAACACTGGCCAGTTCCAACTCTAGTTGAGTTTTGGCCTTTCGTGTCTTCTCCCTGCATATGCGAACCAGGGCTCTGTAATCTTCCTGAAAAGCCTGACCTCGCTTCCAGAGATCATACCATTTCTTTTTCCTCTTGAGTTCAAGAGGATTCCCTGTTCAGACAAGCTGGTCTTCTGCCCCGCTTGCTTGACTTGTGGCACAATGGGATTGCCTGCTCCTGTGCTTCTAAAAGGTGGTTCTTAAAGACTGACCAGCACTCATGGACCCCTAAACCCTCAAAAGCAGATTCCCAGGGGACACTGCTAACTAGCTCCCTGAGTAGCTTAAAGTTTGCTCTCCTGAAATCCAGGGTAGCAACGCTGCTGACCTTTTTTCTCATTACACTGAAAATTTTAAACTCAACCATTTTGTGATCACTGTGGCCAAGACAGCCACCTACCATCACATCTCCCACGAGTCCTTCTCCATTCACAAATATCAAGTCTAGGAGGGCATCTTTCCTAGTTGGCTCACTGAGTACTTGTGTCAAGAAGTTATCTTCCACAAGCTTCAGGAATTTCCCAGACTTGCTTGTCACAGCAGTATGATATTCCCAGTTGATGCCTATAGAATAAGTCATCAGTGCTATCATCCTGGCTGGGTGATCGGTAGTAGACACCCACTACGACATCTGCTTTGTTTTCCATCCCCCTAATCCTCACCCAGAGGCTCTCAACCACATCATCCCTAACTGTAAGGGCTGTACAGTCACACCTCTCCCTTACATACCATGCAACTCCTCCCCCTCTCCTGCCCTGCCTATCCCTCCTGAACAGCCTGTAGACCTCCATCCCAGCACTCCAGTCGTGGGACTCATTCCACCAACTCTCGCTAATATCAATGACATCATAGCTCTGGGAGCTGACGGACGCTTCCAGTTCATCCTGTTTGTTTCTTGTACTGCGTGTGTTGGTGTACAAGCATTTCAGATGTGCTCCTAAGCCCTCCGTGCTCCCAGGAGCAGTGTAAATGCTGCCATTAGCATTGCCACCCCCAGGCAATGCCATGCCAACCCTTGGCTTACCTTCAGCTCTCCTGTTGGTATCCCCTTCCCCCATCTATTCTAGTTTAAAGCCCTCTCAATCAGTCCTGCCAGCTTATGAGCAAGGATGTGTTTCCCCCATCGGGACAGGTGGATCCTGCCAGGCCCCTGCATGCCTTGTGTCTCAAAGACTCTTCCATGGTTATAGAAACCAAAGTTCTGGTGGAGGCACCAGTCCTGGAGCCATGTATTGATGTCTTGGGCTCACCTGTTTCTTCCAAAGCCTCTCCCCATTACTGGAAAACACTACCTGTGCTCCTGAACCTTTTAGCATTCTTCCCAGGACCCTGAAATCTCTTTTGATCGACCTTGGACTTCTTGTTGCAACATCATTAGTACCCACATGAAAGAGTAGGAGTGGGTAATAGTCCAAAGGCTGTACTAAGCTCATCAGTAATCTGGTGACATCCCTGATTTGGGCCCCAGAGAGGCAACAAACTTCCCTGAAAAGAGGGCCCGGACTGCAAATGGGTGCCTCTGTTCTGCTCAGGAGGAAGTCACCAGGGACCATAACTCACCGTTGTTTCTTCTCGGCACTGGTCTTAATGCAGGTCTTGTTGCAAGGGGTTGGTTGATCTGACCTTGGTGAGAGTACTTGCATAGGTTCCTCCTCATCTATCTCATCATGCGCTTTGTCTACCATACCCAGAGCCTTGTACCTATTCTGTAAAGGTAGCTGAGAGGGTAAGGAGGGGTTCCTCTTACAGCTCCATGCAGTAACCTGCTTCCACTCCTCCCTATCCCTTGTAACGCTGCCTTCCTCCTGGCACAAAACAGAACCTGGACCATCCTCAGTAGTGGCCATGCTGAGTTGGCTTGTCTGTACCAGAGATGGCAGAGCACAGCTCCATTCGTCTATTTCCTTCTCAGACTGTTGGATACTCCTCAGTCTGCCCACCTCCTCCTGAAGCTCGGCCACCAGGCAGAGCAGTTCATCTACCTGGTCACACCTCCCACAGGTGTGATTGCTATCACCCTCCATCTCCAGGAATATCCTCACATGCACCGCACAGTCTGAAGCCTATGTGGTCGCATGCTTTGACAGGAACTCTGTCTGTGTGGCTGCATTGATTCCACTGGGTGCTAGAAACTCAGGAGAAGCAGAGGACAAAGCTTTTTTTTTTTTTTTTCTTTTGGGTGGTCACCATACTGCCACACACCTGCCTGCTGGGAAAATATATGCATCCGTTGCAATCAGGTGGGATGATTGTTTTAGCCTGTTTAAATCACCCACGCTGCAGGGTGCAGGCTCCGCCCCTTGCTGGCTCGTCCAACCAGCGGGTTGGGGCTCAGTCATATGATGCATCTTATTCCTTCAAACTCTTAAAGCAAACAGTCATCTGCAAAGAAAAGGAGCACTTTATATCATTTGCAAAATATGGAAGCCAATCTTTCATCATTTATGGACAGTCAGCATATGTTGCCTCTTGCCTGAACACAATGCAAAACAAAGCTTTATAAAGAATGTGAAAGGAAGCTGAGGATACTGTAGATGAGTGAGTTAGAAGATGTGAGTGAAAACTGAGGGGAGTTATTGTGGCAGGAAACCTGTTTCTATTGTGATGGGGAGGACAAAAGACTCAGAAAGGAAGACAAATGCCATAACTCCCAACGGCCTTCCTCCTTCTTCCCCCAGCATTTATTGCTGAGCACGATGTCATATGGTATGGAATATCACTTTAGTCAGTTGGGGTCAGCTGTCGCAGCTGTGTCCCCTCTCAACTTCTTGCTCACCCCCAGCCTACTCGCTGGTGGGGCAGTGTGAGAGGCAGAAAAGACCTTGGCACTGTGTAAGCACTGCTCAGCAATAATGAAAACATCCCTGTGTTATCAACACTGTTTTCATCACAAATCCAAAATATATCAACATATGAGCTACTATGAAGAAATTTAACTCTATCCCAGTCAGAACCAATGCATTCTCCACCCCTTATTCCATACCATTTTCGTCATGCTCAGGTACCACACTATTCAATAAATCCTCATTAACCACCGCCCCCCTTCCCATCCTTTGATATAATACACAGATATCATTTCCTTAGTCTATGGGTTATCCTTGTAAAATGTCCATAAAATGCTGATAAAATGTCCATGAAATGTCCATTGAGTTCTTTCAGTCTATACCTTTGGGCTCCATCTGTTATGGTGGTCACTCAGGACAGGAGAGGTGGTGTGTTGCATAGACCCATAGAGTTATTGGGCACCAAAGCCAGCTCCGATTGGGTCACTGCTGCACTTGCACTTCTTCTTGTGAGGCTCATCCTCCATTCATTTGGGTGGTTCCTACTATAGTAATTCCCATAACATGCAACTCAAATCATGGGTTACAACAGTTTAAAGGTATATCCATCACAGTCTCCACCTCTGGTCCCTTTGGACCAAGCCATAGGGTTTAATATTGCAATGAACTCCTCCCCTTGCCCCTGTTCCAGCAAGGACTTATCCACGTACAATAGTGCCTTAGGGATGTACCTGTTCCGCCAGGGTCATAGCCACAGCCACAGCCACAGCCACAGCCACAGTCGCTTGGAGGTGTACCTGTTCCAGTGCGGCCTTATCCGTGGCCACAGTCCTTTCAGGAGTGAACCAGCTCCAACATGGCCTTATCCATGGGCCACAGTCCCTTCAGGGTTGTACCTGCTGTGTCATGGACTTATCCACGGCCACAGATGCTTCGAGGTGTTCCAGCATGGCCTTGTGCACAGCCACTGATGCTTCAAGGTGTACCTGCTACAGCATGGACTTATCCATGGCCACAGACACTTCGAGGTGTACCTGCTCCCACGTCTCGAGTCCCTTCGACTCGAGTTCACACTGGAGTTCCAGCCTGTTCAGTATGGCAGCACAGGAACAGCAGCAATGACCTGGCCATCTGCCAGACCAGGCGCATGGCCATTGCTGTTATCAGAATGTTCCCAGGCACAGCAGAGTAAGATGATAAGCAGTACAGCAAGCAGCAAAAGCAAAAAGCAGCCACTACCGAGCACTAGAGTCTAATATACAGTAAGGCAAGCAAGCCTCATGGCAAGCACAGGAGCCTGCCAATTAATAGCTAAACAGGTATAAATTTGGTCTAGCACAGTCCAATCAGATCTGTCGTTATCTCAAACCCTTTGAACCCCACGTTGTATGCCAGAAAGGACTGTCGTAGTTTAACCTTGGCCATCAGCTAAGTCCCGAATAGCCGCTCGCTCACTCCCCCCGGTGGGATGGGGGAGAGAATAGGAAGAATAAAAGTGAGAAAACTCATGGATTGAGATAAAGACAGTTTAATAGGTAAAGCAAAAGCCACGCACACAAGCAAAGCAAGGAATTCATTCACTACTTCCCATTGGCAGGCAGGTGTTTAGCCATCTCCAGGAAAGCAGGGCTTCATCACACATAACAGTTATTTGGGAAGACAAAACGCCATAACTCCAAATGCCCCCCCTTTCTCCTTCTTCCCCCAGCTTTTATTGCTGAGCACGACATCATGTGGTATGGAATAGCCCTTTGGACAGTTGGGGTCAGCTGTCTCGGCTGTATCCCCTCCCAACTTCTTGTGCATCCCCAGCCTACTCGCTGATGGGGTGGTGTGAGAAGCAGAAAAGGCCTTGACTCTCTGTAAGCACTGCTCAGCAACAACAAAAATATCTCTGTATTATCAACACTGTTTTCATCACAAATCCAAAACATAACCTCATACTAGCTCCTATGAAGAAAATTAACTCTATCCCAGACAAAAACAGTACAGACAAAAAACCAAACAAATCTTGAAATATTTTTCATTCCTTTCATAACATACTTTCTTCCAATAATATTTAACTTGCAATAAAAATAATATTTATTGTGCAATATCTCTTTAAGTCATGTAGAAAAGAATATTTTTAATTTCCCTTCTTTCTTCAACCTCCAAGCAGTTCTTAAAGGAAAAAGAATGCAACTGAAGTTTCATCTATATGGTAGACAACTCAATTTGTTTTTTTGCTGCAAGGTAAACTATGCATGCCAGGGCATACAGTGAGGTCTGCATTTATTATAACAGAATTGCTTCATGGTCAAGGACTATTTAGCTTCCCATGCTCTGCCAGGCGCACAAGAAGCTGGGAGGTGGCACAGCCAGGACAGCTGACCCAGACTGGCCAAAGGGCTATTCCATACCATATGACATCATGCTCAGTATATAAACTAGGGGAGTTGGCCAGGGCACAGCGATCGTTGCTTGGGGCATGGGTCGGCAGGTAGTGAGCAATTGTATAGGGTATCACTTGTTTTATATATTATTATTGTATTATATTATTATTATTACTACTACTACTACTGCTACTACTGCTACTACTACTACTATTACTACTATTCTATTTTATTTTACTTCAGTGATTAAACTGTTCTTATCTCAACCCACGAGTTTTCTCCCTTTTACCCTTCCGATTCTCTCCCCTATCCCACCGGGAGGGAGCGAGCGAGCGACTGTGTGGTGCTTAGTTGCTAGCTGAGGTTAAACCACGACACTTGGGGAGACAAAACACCATAACTCCAAACGTCCCCCCCTTCCTTCTTCTTCCCCCAGCTTTATATGCTGAGCATGACATTATATGGTATGGAACATCCCTTTGGTCAGTTGGGGTCAGCTGTCCCAGCTATGTCCCCTCCCAACTTTTTGTGCACCTCCAACCTACTCGCTGGTGGGATGGTGTGAGAAGCAGAATAGGCCTTGAGTCTGTGTAAGCACTGTTCAGCAATAATGAAAACATCCCTGTATTCTCAACACTGCTTTCAGCACAAATCCAAAATATAGCCCCATACTAGCTACTATGAAGAAAATTAACTCTATCCCAGCCAACACCAGCACAGATATGAATCACAGCTTTTGTTTCTTGATCTAGCAGCATTTCTCTATTATGTAAAATATACAGAAACTACACTTTTCTATTCAAAATGGCTTTTCATTTAAGTTTGTGTGAGTAGGCTAATATTAGAAATTCTTATATTCTTATAAATTCTATATTTTTTCTGCTAGTCACATTTGATAAGAACTGAAAAAGTATTTAGTTTAAAGGTGTATAAGTGATCATGCATACCACAAAGCAACTTATTTTCTAACCTTTTTGGTCAGATAGCATTTTTGGATGATTAATATTGTTTCCAATTCTCTGTCAAACAGAAAAAGAATTGATATCAATGTAATAATAAAAAAGTATCATTTATCAACGAAACATCTTTAGCTAGTTAAAAATCTTTCAGAAGGATAATGTTTTAATTATATGAAACATATTTCTTTTTGCTATTCCTTCTTCTCCTTTCCCTTTGTTGTATTACAGCAGGAAATCTGAAGGTGAATTATACTAATGGTGTAGCAACAACTTAATTTGCATGCTGCTCTTGAGGTACTGTATTGGTGTTGTGCTCAGCAATAAAAGCTCAGGGAAAGGAGGAGGAGGCTGCTGGAGTGGCAAACAGCAACCACTCCTGCCTGCTTTGCCTATGCCTGAACCCTGGAAAGCCAGGCTGTCTGCTGCTTGTGTGATAAAGGGCCTGGTCTTTGAGGACTGTCAGTACTGGGGCTGAAGAAACAAAAATCACAGTCCTTCTTACCTTCTTTGTGGCAGGAGGAACAGCAATCTCAGCTCTTCAGGGCTCCCTTATGAGCTATGCCCTAACTGCATATTTTTCTTTGATCTGTTACAGGCCACTGTTACTGAGTGACAAAGTTCAGGTTTTCCTACATGGCTGAGAAACCTGGACCTGATTTTGTATGGGGAAGATAGCCACAGACTGCTCATGGACGATACTGGCTAGTTCTCTTCATTTACAGCACTGTCACAGCCAGAGTCTAAGTGAGTGGGTCAGGCCAGGTCATTGGGCAGAGGAGGTCTGGTCCTGTGGGTCTTAGTGTTTAGTTTCTAAGGAAAAGTCAGTACTGTCCTATCCCCAGAGGCTATAAAGATATCTCTGTCTTTTGATGTTTAATCTTAACATTGTGAGTATAAAAATGCTTTAAAACCACAAGTAAATCTAGTTTGAAATGTGGTTGTTTTTTTTTTCTCTCCCTTATCCCTAACCTTATCTTTGAGGGGTTCTTGAAGGAATCAGGATGAAGGAATCAGGATGAAGATTTCAGACTCGTACTTTTGATTGGTTTCTTTTCTCAGGAGGTGGGAGGCTATTCAAACTAAGGACAGTCTTTTAAAATCAGGTCATCTTTTCCCCCAAGTTCGGGAAGTTTTTCTTGAAAATATACAGCAGAATGTGAAAATCCTCTTTTAGTCTCTAGGAAATTGTGGAGAGGAGAAAGTATTTCAACACTGGTTGTGAATATCTTTAAAAATTAAGAATCAGCTCCTTCTGAATCTGAGATCAGATTTTCTTGAGATTTTTTTGAATAATAAACGTGGAGTTCCATTTATTTTCTGTCTAATGTTTAAGCCATTAGAATGCATCCAGATCACATTATCCAGCTTTTTGTTGCAACAATAAAGGCTAGAAAATCTCAAATTTTAAAAATAGAAATGTCTTTCCTGTTTGTTTCCAAAATTCTTGTTTTTACATAATCACTTATTTTCCAAGAACACTCTTCTCTCAATAAGTCATGAAATATTGTTCAACTCGAGTTAATTCATGGGAGTTAGCCACATTATCACATCACATACTAGGTTATAGTCAAAATCTATATGGATATAGCCAATATGGAGAAATTGCGCATTACAGCCTATGGCTAAACTACAGAGAACAGATCAAGTGCTGCACAAAGATAGCCTTGCATTCCCTAACCACATACAGACACGGTCCCCTCCAACCTGGCTGCAGCAGCCTACAACTTGCCATTCTTCAGTGCTATTAAGGGGTCAAAGGTCTGTCATAGTGTCCGCTTCATTCAGTCCCTTTGTCCCTTTTCTCTGCTTCATGAGGAGAATGTAAAAGCTCATATGTTAGTTCTACACTGTGGGATAATTGTGCTTACAGTAGTATCAGATTACTCTAGGCTGTTGATATAAATTGGACACACAGAAGAAAACAATAAGGCACATTTAGCTCTAAATGCAGTCCGAAAGTTCTGGCGAATTTGTCATCTCCATCCCCAGCATTCCTGAATCTCTTCACTGACTTCAGGAAGCAGAATTTTCATTCCCATTGAACGCATGCAGCAAAATAATATAACAAGATAGGGATAAAAAAAAAATAATCTCTGAAATACAACCCAATGAAATGAGAGTTATTTTGCCCAGAGAACAGGGAGAAAAATAAAATATGAAACAGATAAAATTTGAAATTACAGATTTTCTAGGAAGGAAATAATTATCTCCTTTTCTCTACAAATACATAAAATATATTTTTAAGTCTTTTGTCTGGGAACTGATACCAACTGAAGGGAGTAACGCATCCCCACAGAATTCCAAGGGTCAGCTAGGCTCTCCTAGAGAACTACAGTTTTTTCAGTCTTTTGTTAGGTTTATGATAACAGGCTTACTTGGCCTAAGTAAAAAAATAGCAGAGCTAGCAAGATAATTTGTAATCTTAATTTGATGTCATATATTCACCAGCTGTATAAGAAAAGTCATTGAAAAGGAGATAAAATGTAACTACAGAGAACAGAAGTTTAGAGCACTAGAACACTGACCTGCATCTATACTATACAGGCCTATTGCCAGGGTAGACTGAGCAGCTCCATTTTTATATTGTCAAAAGCAGAAAACTCTGACTTTTTCAGAAAGACAAAATCTAGATTGTTTATAGTAAGCATGTGCTCAAGTTTAAAAAGTTGCTGACAGTAGAAGAACCACTCAGTTTTTCCAGATAGTTCCATGTGTCAGTTAATCATAACTATTGGATAGTGAGTAGTTGAACTGAAATTTTTACTGAAAAAATTAAATTTCAGATTTTTTTTTAAAGAAAAACATATAATTTTATAAATACATGAAGAATTAAAATTATATGGTTTTTCTGACAACACTTCAAAATGCTAAAGAAGTAAGACTGAAAATATACACATAGTCTCATTGAAACATCTTAATTCCTTTTTTTCCTTTTGGTCATTTTTCTTGCTTGCTTCTCCTGATTTCATTATCACTGAGGTGGATAATAAAAAGGGTGAAGGAGATGGGAAGCTCCTCTTGATTTTTCTGCATGAGTTTGATGTGATTTCCTTTCATTGCTCCTATTCTTCATATATATAGAGAGAGCGGCTTGGTAGGCACCTGGAAGCCAACCAAGGTCAACCTACCACAGTATCCTAAAAGGTTCACAATCTGTGGCAGATATTTTTGACACCACTGTTGAAAAGCTGAAATCTCTAATGAAACCTGATAAAGTTAATCAAGTTGTAGATTTCTGAAGTCTTTTACCATTTTTCATATTAATTTATTTTTTCCACCTCAAATTCCTCTGAGGTGCCATTATATAGGGACTAAGAAATGCAGTTAAATGTAAATAAGAAATTTTTATATATAGAATTTGCAATTGACTTGTGTATTCTATGATGAGAAAAGTATATGCACTGTACATATAGGAAAAATAAGAGCAGATCAAGACAAACAGAACAAAATTACATTATTTTCTCTTCTTTCCCTTCTCCCTTTTGTTCCACAGCACTCCAATATCTAGAAGTAATTTGAATAAGAAAATTATAGGAAAATAAGCAATGACCTCCAGTTCATAAATATTTGAATATCTATAGATACTGTATCATACTTACATTTTACATTATATTAATTATTCTTACAGCATGTTTTTACAGTTTGTTATAGATTGCTCTGCTTGTGAGCACCCAGACTTTATGCCAATAGAGACTGAATAAAATTATGTAGACTGGTTTATCTTAGATTAGACTAGATTTAAACCACCTCTCTATGCTCCAGTATCTTTAACTTGGACAATTGGGCTCATGAAGTTTAGTTCGCATTGCAGCTTGGTAAAGTCTCCACATGCAAGCAATGGAAAAAGAGATGGCTATATTAATAGGTTAATGGCGTATAATCCACTCTTCTGCCTTTCCATCACCACCCATGAATAAGGACAGAGGATTGCATCTATATTATTTATTAAACAGAAACAATGAAATTAAGATGTGAAGAGAATGCAGGAAATATCATAAACTTAAGCTCCAGAAAGAGAAAATTTGGGGGAAAATGTTTTAGTTTTTTTTCTCAAAATTAGTCTTCATAATGTAAACTTAAATACTGATATTATGTTGAACCTATTTGCTATACTGAGATTATCACAACACCATAAAAGGTGTGAAGTTCTACAACAACTGTAATGGAATGCTAACTTTGATGCTTAATTATGGCCTTTTTCATGTCAAAATTATTAATTACACATTGCAGTCTGTCTGCTTCCTCCCAGGGTGAGACCCACAGCTATGTGACATTGAGGCTGGGAGAATGTGGTGGGTTGACTTTGGCTAGCTACCAGGTGCCCACCAAGCGGCTCTATCACTCCTCCACCTCAACAGGACAGGGGCAGAAAAACATGATAAATGGCTCATGGGTCAAGATAAGGACAGGGAGATCACTCATCAGTTACCGTCACAGGCAAAACAGACTCGACGTGGGGAAATTAATTTAATTTCTTGCCAATTAAACAGAGAGTAGGATAATGAGAAATAAGAACAAATCTAAAAATACCTTCCCCTCACCCCTTCCTTCTTCCTGGGCTCAACTTCACTCCCGATTTCTCTAACTCCTCCCCTCGAGCGGCACACGGGGACAGGGAATGGGGGTTACAGTCAGTTCATCAGATGATGTCTCTGCCACTCCTTCCTCCTCACACTCTTCCCCTGCTCCAGCGTGGGGTCCCTCCCACAGGAGACAGTCCTCCACGAACTTCTCCAACATGGATCCTTTCCACGGGCTGCAGTTCTTCAAGAACTGTTCCAGCGTGGGTCCTTTCAATGGGGTGCAGTCCTTCAGGAATGGACTGCTCCAGTGTGGGTCCCCCGCGGGGCCACAGGTCCTGCCAGAAAACTTGCTCCAGTGTGGGCTCCTCTCCATGGGGCAACAGGTCCTGCCGGGGGCCTGCTCCAGCGCGCAGTCTCCATGGGGTCACAGCTTCCTTCAAGGCACATCCACCTGCTCCAGCGTGGGGTCTTCCATGGGCTGCAGGGTGGACCTCTGCTCTTCCGTGGACCTCCATGGCCTGCAGGGGGACAACCTGCTTCACCATGGTCTTCACCACAGGCTGCAGGGGAATCTCTGCTCTGGTGTCTGGAGCACCTCCTCACTCTCCTTCTTCACTGACTTTGGTGTCTGCGTAGTTGTTTCTCTCACATATTCTCACTCCTCTCTTCCAGCTGCTGTTCTGTAGCAGTTTTTCCCCTTTCTTTAATATGTTATCACAGAGGCACCACCACCATTGCTGATTGGCTCAGCTTTGGCCAGCAGTGGGTCCATCTTGGAGCTGGCTGGAACTGTCTGTGTCTGACATGGGGACAGCTTCTGGCGTCTTTTCACAGAAGCCACCCCTGTAGCCTCCCCCCCCCGCTACCAAAACCTCGCCATGTAAACCCAATACAGAGAATCGTCAGAAGCCACTACAGGCTATTGTAGGGACATGGGATCAGTCCCAAAGTCAGTAATTAATTGACCTCAATTGTTCTGGTGGGGTAGATCTACTCCTTAGGCTAAGGCTCCCCATCCAGTCAGGAGCCAGCTTTTACTTTGAGCTGAACAATGGTTGTAATGTGAGGCACTGTCTGCTGAGACTGGTCACCTTCATAACTAAAGCAAGAGGCATCACAGCCATGAGGTCTATACTTCAGAAAGGTGCCACGTGGCCTTGGTGCTGTGCTCTAGACTGCTCATCTGAAAACAAATGACACAGGAAGAATTCAGTTACTATATAGATTGATTCAGTGCTCATACAGTAGCTGTATGAACAGCCTCATTCCCCCAACATTATAATAACAGCAACAGATTTAAATTTAAAAAAAAATTATATAACTGGGTTCTTTTTCTTCTGGTTTCTGAGCCCTAGGGGGTGAACTCAATTAGTTTATTCTAGTTTCTGACTAGAACCTATTTTTTTTTCCTGAACATGAAGATCTCCTCATCTCCCCCTCCCCCCAAAAGTGCAGCAATTACAATAAAATCAGGAGCTGATAATAACAAATGAGTCATATAGACTCAGACCAAGCAACGTGCACACACACACACACAAAATAATGGGACTTTAAGAGGAATTCAGGTGTCATGAAAAAAAGAGGCAGAGGTTTTGGGGCTGATTGTTGGTGGATGCTGGAGAAAAGGTTGCATGAGGCATCTGACTCAGGTGTCAATCAATGCAACAACCACCAGAATATTTTGGATCTATAGTCAGTGGAAAGAGTTATATGTCTCTGGGGTTGATTTAAAGTATGTCAATTAAATGCCTAATGTCAAACTATGTGAATATCCCCTGAGAAGTAATGGAGGGAGGTTCCTCCTCTTTCTCTCAGAAAAAATAGGCCCCTCACATTGTGGCATTTCTTTCATACTCCAAGCATAGTTGTTTCAAATATCTGTAGAAATTCTCAGAGGAGATTCTGGGAAGTCTGGTTAATTCATTTTTCCTTTAGAGATCCTAGTGCAATGGCACAATCACTTTGTAAAAGAAATTTGCAAAAAATTACTCTTCTCCCAGGCAAAACCGAGAGGACATCAGCAACACTAGTAGCATTTCAAAAATGCACAGTGTAAGTACGTACAGCAGGAAAGCTAACTCTAAGAGCTTGCACTTTAGGAGAGTTGAATGTGTGTGTGTGAGTATCTTTCCAGAAGCACACATTTTTTGTCAAGGATAGTTACTGGGTGCTGATGTTCTGTGATGATGATGTTTTACTTTGTTATGGAGTAGAACAGTGGTGGCTGGCGTGCCAGCTAGTCAGCAAAGGCTTTGGTCCCCACTTCTCTTGTTGCTTTTGCAATTTTCATGACCTTAGATTTAACACTTTTACTTAAAGTATGACATGCAACATCCCTCTTCAAGCATCGCCTGAATCAACTCCTTCCCTAACCTGTAAATTCCCTCATTAAATAACAGATCCCCAAGATTAATGCAACCTTAATGAGGCACAGTTATAATAAGAAAGCTCACATATTTTTTACATCAAGCTTTGCTGCCCTAACCTCCAGCAAACAGTTGCTTGAATGTGTTATGTATCAGTAGGATTTTATGCTGTTTTGTAATTCAAAGAAATCATTCAACGTAGAGTTGCTCTTTTGGTTTTACATTTTGCACTGCCTAACTTCTTGCTACTGTATGTCTGCAATGACTTGATGTTGCTTTCATTTAGCTAGTATTCAAGTTTTAAATTCTACCTCTACAAAGGCAAGGAAAAGTTCTAACATACACAATTCCCAAGTATAATATTTATTTGTAACTGACCTCACCCTCCTCCCTAGACTAGGGCATGATGCAGTGACTTTAAGTGGAGGCCCAAATAACTTCAGTGGAGTGGCAGAAATAGCTGCCAGTGGTTAATTAAATTAACAGTGTGTATCTGGAATTATAGGTTTAACTCTAGATTTCTTTACATTTATGGACTGAATTTGGAACAATACAGTTATATACATGCATTTTTGTGTCTGAATGGAGGACACAAATATAATACTTGACTACATTATATAACACCACACATTTTTAATCAGTGGAAAAGCATACCCATTTTTATGTCGTAAAAAACCTGTCTGTGGTTAATAAGCAAGTTTATTTTATCAGTGCCAAATATCTGGTCATATTGATTATTTAAGTACCTTTGTCTTTTTAAATTTATAAAATATGTGCTATGAAAACACTCCTATTTTACTTCAGATAAAAAATGCAAACCATTTATAATTTCTAGTCTTTTCAGATTTTGAATAAATGTTGATTTTTCAACAACAACAAAAAAGATGTTGGCTATTATTTTGTTTTTCTTCTGCTTTATGTTATATTTAAGGAATCCTTTGCCAGTAACATTCTTAAATAATGTGATTCTGGGCATGTATACTATGTCATATTTTGTTAACATGAAAGAGGAAATATCCCAGTCCTCAAATCGCGCTTTTAAAAATATGACCACTCTATACAGGAGAACAATGTCTGTACCCATTACAAAGCTTTCACTGCCTGTGAAAACTGAGTAAAAATTAACTTCACATCATGAAACTGCAAAGCAAATTAAGGAAATTCAATCATTTGTGTCAACTCTGGCTATATCTGCTAAATATTTTCTAACTGTTCTAAAAAAGAAAAACAGAAGGCAAACTCACAATGAATAGAAACAATAATGGTCAGTAGCATGTGTTGCATGTTATTTGAATGGAAAGTAATTTATCGCTTATGAAATAAAAGCTGTTTATTCTTGTGATTCACTGTAACAATTTTTACAATTTATCTGTGAAAAAGTAAGAAACTGTACCAGTATTAGCATATGAATACTTCACATATCAAATCGGCTGTACAATAACAGAAGGACATTTGCTATTGGTGTATGCACAGAGACAAAGAAGCCATTTTGAAAAAAAGAAAAAAAGAAAAAAAGAAATGGTGTGGGTGCTTAACCCGTTGTCTGTCTCGCTGGTTTCACATTACTGCTTTGATTAGGGTAGCCTGGGAGCGTGACTTGAAATTCTTTAAAAATAAGCACACAGGTTAAATACTGGAACAAAGATTATATGTATTATATTTTTATTCAGCCAGTAGCAATAGAGACAATATAAGAAACAGGTTCAGAATAAGAGATTTTGAATGTATTTGCGTGTGTGCTCGAGGTGGGGGGAGGGGGTGAAGTTTGCCAATGTGAAGATTATACAGAAATGAAACATTGCCTACATACAGTTTTATTTCATGGCAACAACATAGTGGGCCTTGGGTCAGATGTGTGAAACTATTTCTCAAAGAAGCTGCATACATAATTGAGGCCCTATGAAGGGGTCTCAGTTGAAGTTGCCAGGCTACATTCATTTCAAAAGCAGAGCCATTTGTTATCAAATTTAAATTAACTCTCTCAGCACTGAACTCATAGTTTAAAGCACAGCTTTTCAAACAGTACTTACTGTCTAAGGAAGGAAAAATTGTGCCTGCTAACTGACAACAACATTATTTCACAAAAGACAGAAATCTTACCCATATTTAGGCCTGCAGAGCAATAATCTAGAAAGATTAATTTCTGAAGGATATCTTGATGCCTTGTTCTCTCTTGGGAACCACAGTGTTATTTTTCTTCTTCTGTTCTTTTCTTTCCCTTTAAAAAAGAAATCACAGTTTCAGCTTTGATTTGGAAATAAATTAATAAATCACTATTTGCTGCTGTTTTTCTGCAAGCACGCCACTTTCACCAAATATTTTGGTTTTATAAGGTTATGTACAAATTAGAGACTCATATTTTTCAGCCCCACATGACCTACAACTGTTCGGTTTGATCCTGTAGCTTTTATTTGCACTGATAATCCTTATAGATATAACTGCAATGTGACTTCTTTTACATTCAAGAATTACTAATGAGATAAATGATGTCTGGATTGCACTAATTATTTATTATTTATTTCCTTGAGCACCCCAGTGTGCTATATGCACTTTCTAAACAGAGAAGAGAGGCTTTTGCCCCAGGGAGCTCACACAGCTGTGTGGATATATTTTAAAAGCAATCCATATGACTTTATTATGCAGTATCTTAAGTAGCAAGGGGCAAACAATAAAAACAAACACCAAAAATCACAAACATTCATTCACTAAATTCATCTGCTTTTGCTGAGTTCATGCCCTTCCTGTATTCGCTTTTGGTAAATATTTTAGCAGTTGATTGTCAATGGCAAAATATTTGTGGAAAGCAAATTTTATATCCTGGAAAGAAGTGTGTTTGCTAGAAACTTTTAGTGCCCTTGATTCATTCTTTGGAGATGCTGGACACTCTTGAGCTCAGCAGGAATATATGCATGCTTGAAAATAAGGTGCTTTAGCTCAGATCCTCAAGGATTGGTCCCCATCAGTCACCTTTGAAGACAGATGCTATGTTGGACAGAAATCAGAACGACCACTCAAAACTTTGCAGCCTTAGCTCCAAAATTAAAAGAACAGGTACAACAACATATGACTTCTCCAGCCAATCACAACTGATGAGTACAATGCAGATTTTTAATATCAGTAATAAAGTCATACAGTAGGGAAAAAAAGCTACCTTGCAATCTGCTCATAGATATGACAAGAGATGAAAAAAATGACTAAATTTATCAAATAAATTATTCATTGTGAATTATTTGCTCTGTCTGGTCTTAAATTAGATTTACTCAGGCTAATCAACAAAGATATGCCAACAATTAAACCCAACAGAACATCCCAGTCATATACATACTGTATGTGTGCCTGAATACATCATCATACAATACAGGCTTTTTGAACAAGAAAAGAAAGTTGTATATACTTTCATAAATTCTGTATAAAACACAATTATGTTATTTTTCAGTAAGTTTTGTTTCAAAAATATAAAAGGTTAATAGTTTTAAAGATATTTTTACCCAATTTAATTTGATAATTCTGTTTTCATTTCTCTGATAAATTGGAGTCTCTAGCCAAGAATAAGACATTTACTATTGCTAAGCTTAATATACTGAACTAAACATAGCACTTAACAATCTGTGCTTTCCCTTCTTGAAACTTAGCTTAGGGTGTTTAATCTATATCCCTTCATCAACATAAGATGCTGATTTTTTAGATTCAAGTCAAGCCTGTTGGAGCTGTTGACATATATGCTAGCAAGACTGCTTGAATTTCATCTTTATAGTCTGTAAATGGAGAGGACTTTGTTTTAGAAAAGACAACTAAAACACCATTGAACGCTGTTGTCAAGTTAAAATAACTTTTTTCCCACAAAAATAAACAATCTGTATTTTATTATTCATATGTGTAAAGATATGAGAGCTTTAAACTAGATGTGAAGGGGGAAGGGGATAAAACCAGGCTTGCTAGGGATGAGCCTAGGGGTGGCATGCCTGTGTTGGAGAAGAGATCAATAGCCCAACTGAAGTGCATTTACACCAATGCACGCAGCATGGGCAATAAGCAGGAGGAGCTGGAAGCCATTGTGCGGCAGGAAAACTATGATGTGGTCGCCATCACGGAAACATGGTGGGATGACTCACGCAACTGGAGTGCTGCAATGGATGGCTACAAGCTCTTTAGAAGGGACAGGCTAGGAAGGAGAGGTGGAGGGGTAGCCCTGTATGTTAGGGAGTGTTTTGACTGTCTAGAGCTCAACGACAGTAATGATAAGGTTGAGTGCTTATGGGTTAAGATCAGGGGGAAGGCTAACAAGGCAGACATCCTGGTGGGAGTCTGTTACAGACCACTCAAACAAGATGAGGAAGCAGATGAAGCATTCTACAAGCAGCTGGCTGAAGTCTCACAATCCCTAGCCCTTGTTCTCGTCGGAGGCTTCAACTTACCAGATATCTGCTGGAAATACAACACAGCAGAGAGGAAGCAGTCTAGGAGGTTCCTGGAGTGTGTGGGAGATGATAGATAACTTCCTGACACAGCTGGTAAGCGAGCCAACCAGGGCAGGTGCCCCACTGGACCTGCTGTTTACGAACAGAGAAGGCCTGGTGGGTGATGTGATGGTCGGAGGCTGTCTTGGGCTCAGCGACCATGAAATGATAGAGTTTTCGATTCTTGGAGAAGTAAGGAAGGGGGTCAGCAAAACTGCTACCCTGAACTTTAGAAGGGCGGACTTTGGCCTGTTCAGGAGTTTGGTTAACAGAGTCCCTTGGGAGGCAGTCCTGAAGGGCAAAGGAGTCCAGGAAAGATGGATGTTATTCAAGAAGGAAGTCTTAAAGGCACAGGAGCAGGCTGTCCCCATGTGCCGTAAGACGAGCAGGCGGGGGAGAAGACCAGCCTGGCTGAACAGAGAGCTTTGTCTGGAATTCAGGAAAAAAAGGAGAGCTTACCACCTTTGGAAGAAGGGGCAGGTGACTCAGGGGGATTACAAGGATGTTGTGAGGTTATGCAGGGAGAAGATTAGAAAGGCGAAGGCCCAGCTGGAACTTAAACTGGCCACTGCAGTAAAAGATAACAAAAAGTGTTTTTACAAATATATCAGCGACAAAAGGAGGGCCAGGGAGAATCTCCCTCCTTTGTTGGATGAGGAGGGAAACATTGCCAAGAAGGATGAGGAGAAGGCAGAAGTACTTAATGCCTTCTTTGCCTCAGTCTTTAATAGTCAGACTGGTCATCCTTGGGGTTTTCAGGCCCCTGAGCTGGGAGATGGAGATAGGATGCAGAGTGAAGTCCCGGTTGTCGAAGAGGTGGCAATCACCGACCTGCTCCTCCACCTGGATGCCCACAAGTCCATGGGCCCAGATGGGATCCACCCGAGGATACTGAGGGAGCTGGCAGAGGAGCTGGCCAAGCCACTCTCCATCATTTCTCAGCAGTCCGGGTCAACCTGGGAGGTCCCAGATGACTGGAAGTTAGAAAATGTGACACCATCTACAAGAAGGGTCGGAAGGAGGATCCTGGGAACTACAGGCATGGGCTTATCCATGTCCACATACGCTTCGGGGTGTCCTGCTCCCGCATGGACTCATCCACAGGTCACAGTCCCTTTGACTCCAGTTCACACTGGAGTTCCAGCCTGTCCAGTACAGCAGCACAGAAACAGCAGAGATGCCCTGGCCATCTGCCAGCCCAGGCGCATGGCTGTTGTTGTTATCAAAATGTTCCCAGGCACAGCAGAGTAAGATAATAAGCAGTACAGCAAAAGCAAAAAGCAGCCACTAACGAGCACTAGACTCTAATATACAGTAAGGCAAGCAAGCCCCGTGGCAAGTACAGAAGCCTGCCGATTAATACCTAAACAGCACTAACAGCTATAAATTCAGTCTAGCACATTTCAATTAAATCTGTCATTATCTCGAACCCTTCGAGCCTCACATTGGGCGCCAAAAAAGACTGTCGTGGTTTAACCACAGCCAGCAACTAAGCACCACACAGCCACTCGCTCACTCCTCCCCGGTGGGATGGGGGAGGGAATCGGAAGGGTAAAAGGGAGAAAACTCATGGGTTGAGATAAAGACAGTTTAATAGGTAAAGCAAAAGCCACGCACGCAAGCAAAGCAAAGCAAGGAATTCATTCACTACTTCCCATGGGCAGGCAGGTGTTCAGCCATCCTCAGGAAAGCAGGGCTCCATCACGCGTAACAGTTACTTGGGAAGACAAACGCCATCACGCCCAATGTCCCCCCCTTCCTTCTTCTTCCCCTAGCTTATATACTGAGCATGACGTCATATGGTATGGAATAGCCCTTTGGCCAGTCTGGGTCAGCTGTCCTAGCTATGCTCCCTCCCAGCTTCTTATGCACCTGGCAGAGCATGGGAAGCTGAAAAGTCCTCGACTAGTGTAAACTCTGCTCAGCAAGAACCAAAACATCACTGTGTTATCAACATTATTCTCATCCTAAATCCAAAACACAGCGCTCTACCAGCTACTAAGAAGAAAACTAACTCTATCCCAGCTGAAACCAGGACAGGGGGGGGATATAATTGTTCTCATTGCTTTCTTGGTTAACATTTGTTTAGTTTGTGAGGTCAGGTGGAGCGTTGTGCTAAAGGCACCCATCTAAAGTCATGATAATTTGCACCTTCAGCAGAGAAAGGAATGTAAGATAAGTCTCTCACAGTATGAATAAATGTTATTCTCAAATAGTTTACTAAAAAGAAGGGGACTCTAGTCCTACAATTATTGGTTTAAAAGAAAGTGGCAGCTTTTACTTCATTTTGTAGGATGCAAGACTGTTGGGTTAAGTTGGCAATGCTTTGGGAATACTTAGCAGACCAGCTTCCTTAGGCAAAGAAGTGCCAAGTCCATGGATGCCAGACAGGCACATGTGACATACATGGTGATCTTCCCAGATCTGACAGGACTGAGGCACTTACACAGAACGTAAGGCTAACTTAACTGTGTGGCATCTATGGAGTACAGGTGTTAGATGAACAATATTTTTCAGGATTCCAGCTTTGATACTGGTGTCTAACACCCATCCAAATGATGGTGCAAGAATTCTACTTTGAGCAATCTTTCTTCTTTTTTAGGTCAGGCTTCATAGGCCATCACTGTTCTGCTTTCCTCAAAATATTTCTATAAAGCTGTTGTACAGAAATGTCAGAGAAAACTCCTAAAATAAACCAGAAAAAAAAAAAAACCAAAACAGTCAAAGCAGAGCTCTCTATCTTCCCCATAACACAAGAACATAAGAATGGGATCTACCTACTTATGACAGTTTTGGTCCCATTGGTCTAGCTGACATACATTAGAATGTAAATATTTCATACAAAAGCATTGGTTTCACAGACTAGTATTTTCACTATTCATTTATCTCTGATGATCAAATCTTACTTGTCATAAGACCAACCTGATAATACTGTTGTAATATTTCTTTCAATTATGCTGATTGACCAGAATGTAGTTACATGAAAGAGACTGAGAGCGATTTCTTTGATTTTTACAGTTAGTGTTTGATTTTTACAGTGTTTCTTTTTTGGGGGACTACAGAGAAGAACACTACACCTGTTGCCACTTAGATGCAGATAAGGAATATTACAACCTGTGAGTGTTCTAACTAGAGACAATAATAATTCCTCTTACTTGCCACTTCAGTAAGGTCCCTTATTAGAATTTGTTCAGTCTGTGTAAAATGCAGATTGTTCCTCTGAGCACAAGTGTCATTTTGGATTTGCTGGCTCTGAATGTAGAGATTATTTAAACATTCAGAAATGGTCAGAAGTAGATTGACCAGGGTGATCATCAACCCTTGGAGGGTTTGCTTCCCAGTTCTTTTGATCTAGTTTAAGAAAATGTATCTTTTGGCTCTGATGGATTTGGGAGTGATTCTGGTTAAACAAGAATATGAAGCTCACACATTTTAGAATGCCATCAGGTTTGAGAAAAGACAGCTGAAATAGGTAGAGGTTGCTAACTAAACTGGCAGCAACTTTCTAGCGACTGACTATGATGGAATCCGCTTTCGTAGTTTTGTTTTCACTTTAACAGGCACATGTAGATTTTGTTATTCAGTACAGTGTGGAGTTCCAATGGATTAGCATTTTGGAGTATTGTTTCTTTCCTACAGCTGAGCTGGGATATTTTTAAAGCTTTTATGGAATGGATAAATTGCCCAGAATTCTTTTGTGTGCCCTATAGATATATATTCTTTTGTTTTCAGCAATGTTTATCAAACAATACTTCATTGCATAGCGAGTTTAACTGCAGAAAGGGTTAATCTTATCAGTTATATTTATTCATCCAGAAATCAAATATCCTTTAATGTCTTTGCGCAACAATAGTAAACAATAGTCTGTGAACATTTGTAAATGACAGTAGATTGAAATGCTTGGCAACTGGGCATACCTTGCCTGAGTTGGACAAGTTTACTTTTCAGGGTGCTACAACAGTCAAACAGTACAGAGCCGCTGGCCTCAGAGCAGTTACAATGATCAACTCTCCAGCAGACATTCTACTGTAAACCTTAAAGAATAAATGACACCCTTACTTGCAACATATTGCTACATATAGGCACACATAAATACTGAGCAGTTTTAGGGATTTGTTGTGGGTTAACCCCAGTTGGCAGATAAGCACCACACAGTCACTTGCTCACTTCCCTCCCACCCCCAGTGGGATGGAGGAAGAGAAAAGGAACAATAAAAACAAGAAAACTTGGGTATCAAGATAAAACAAACAAACAAATAATTGTTTAATAAGAAAAGGAAAAATGTAATAAAACAAGTGATGCAAAGGCAGTCATTTGCCACTTCCTGTGGGTAGACTGATGCCCAGCCAGTTTGCGAGCAAAAGATGGCTAACCTCCCTTAACCCCCCTCTTTTCCCTTTTATTGCTGAGCATGATGTTATATGGTATGGAATACCTCTTTGGTTAATTTGGGTCATCTGCTCGGTTGTGTCCCCTCCCAGCCTATTGTGCACCCCGAGTCTATTCACTGGGGGGGCAGAGTGAGAAACAGGCAGCCTTGATGCTGTGCAAACATTCTTCAGCAAAAGCTATAACATTAGTGTGTTATCAGTACCGTTTTGTTCACAAATCTAAAACACACCACCATATGAGCTGCTATGAAGAAAATTAACTCTGTCCTAACCAGTCCCAGTACAGAATTAAAATCCATTTGCAGGAGTGGGGAAAAGTTTGGCTATGCTATACATAAATAGAATGCTGTAAATTTTCTTCATGTTGTCTAAAAATGACAGTGGGCATGCCAAAGACAAAGAAGTAGGTTACAAACTTACATTTTTGATTAGTGATGTGAACAAAGTCTAGAAAAAATTAATTATAGGAAGAACTTGCATGGCCTTCAATTCTGTCCTGGTCAAAATATTTTTCCTGATTGTTTCCTCAGCATATCAGTCACCAGAGTGTTTAGGCAATAATACTTTTGAAATAGTGGTATTTCTCACTCTTATCAACTAAGTTAGAGCAACTTATTAAGTTTTATTCAGATACATCCTATTGACATGGTTTAGTGGGAACTTTTGTTATGCACTTCAATATATAGGTAATAAACAAAAAACGTAGTAAGTAGTGCATATTTTTCTCTATTTGAGAACATTCCATTGGATAAATTCTTTTAAAAGACCTCAGCTGATATTGTTATGTGTTCAAAAGGAAAGAGAACAAAACAAATTTATCAGAGCATCCAGATGTTAATTTAGCTATTTTGTATGTACATCTGTAGCATTTACACAGCAAGAAACCAACAAAGAATTTTAAAACTTAGCTTATTAGTTGCAATTATGCAGTTATGGATCTGAAAAAGTACAAAATCTTATTTTAACAAGGTAACATGTAAAATGGTCATTTTCAGCATACATTTTACAGCTTACAGTCATAGAACCCTGATGGGATGCATACACATGCCTGATGTCATTGCTAGGCCACTCTTAATTCTCTTTGATCGATCATGGCCACTGGGAGAAGTACCCGAAGACTGCAGGAAAGCAAATGTCACTCCTATCTTCAAAAAGGACAAGAAGGAGGACCCAGGGAACTACAGGCTGTTCAGCCTCACCTCAATCCCTGCAAAGGTGATGGGGAAACTAATCCTGGAAACCATTTCCAGGCACACAAAGGACAAGAAAATCACTAGGAGTAGTCAGCATGGTTTCACCAAGGGAAAGTTGTGCTTAACCAACCTGATAAACTTCTGTGATGAAATGCCAGTGCGGTGGATTAAACTTGGCTGGAAGCCAAGTGCCCACTGAGCCGCTCTATCACTCCTCCACCTCAACAAGACAGAGGCAGAAAAACATGACGAATGGCTCATGGGTCGAGATAAGGACAGGGAGATCACTCAGCAATTACTGTCATGAGCAAAACAGACTTAACATGGGGAAGTGTCCTGGTTTCAGCTGGGATAGAGTTGATTTTTCTTCCTAGTAGCTGGTATAGTGCTGTGTTTTGGGTTTAGGATGAGAACAACGTTTATAACACACTGATGTTTTAGTTGTTGCTAAGTAGTGCTTACACTAGGCAAGGACTTCTTCTAGGCAAGCTTCTCCTGTTCTGCCAGGTGCATAAGAAGCTGGGAGGGAGCATAGCTAGGACAGCTGACCCAGACTGGCCAAAGTCCATATGACATCATGCTCAGCATATAAAGACAGGGGAAGAAGAAGGAAGGGGGGAACGTTCAGAGTTACGGCGTTTTGTCTTCCCAAGTAACCGTTACGCGTGATGGAGCCCTGCTTTCCTGAGGATGGCTGAACACCTGCCTGCCCATGGGAAGTAGTGAATGAATTCCTTGCTTTGCTTTGCTTGCGCGCATGGCTTTTGCTTTACCCATTAAACTGTCTTTATCTCAACCCATGAGTTTTCTCACTTTTACTCTTCTGATTCTCTCCCCCATCCCACCGGGGAGGAGTGAGCGAGTGGCTGTGTGGTGCTTAGTTGCTGGCTGGGGTTAAACCACGACAGTACATTATTATTATTATTATTATTATTATTATTATTATTATTATCATTATCATTATCATTATCATTATCATTATCATTATCATTACCATTGCCATTATTATCATTATTATCATTATTATCATTATTATCATTATTATTATTATTACTTATCGGGGCCTGAACGAAGTCACGCCGCCACTGAGTGCTGCCATGCTAGACTGCCCCAGGGGTGGAAACACAGCCCTACCATTTGCCATGGACTGATCCAGATTGCATTGGAACAGGGTGAGGCTCCGGAACACCTGCAATACATTCATGACATCATCGTGTGGGGCAACACAGCAGCAGAAGGTTTTGAGAAAGGGAAGCAAATAGTCCAAATCCTTCTGGAGGCTGGCTTTGCCATAAAACAAAGTAAGGTCAAGGGACCTGCACAGGAGATCCAGTTCTTAGGAATAAAATGGCAAGATGGACGTCATCAGATCCCAATGGATGTAATCAACAAAATCACAGCCATGTCTCCACCAACCAGCAAAAAGGAAACATAAGCTTTCTTGGGCATTGTGGGTTTTTGGAGAATGCATATTCCAAATTACAGTCTGATCGTAAGCCCTCTCTATCAAGTGACCTGGAAGAAGAACAATTTCAAATGGGGCCCTGAGCAACGACAAGCCTTTGAACAAATTAAACGGGAGATAGTCCATGCAGTAGTCCTTGGGCCAGTCCGGGTAGGACAAGATGTAAAAAATGTGCTCTACACTGCAGCCAGGGAGAATGGCCCTACCTGGAGCCTCTGGCAGAAAGCACTGGGGGAGACTCGAGGTCAGCCCCTGGGGTTTTGGAGTCGGGGATACAGAGGATCTGAGGCCAGCTATACTCCAACTGAAAAAGAGATATTGGCAGCATATGAAGGGGTTCAAGCTGCTTCAGAAGTGGTTGGTACTGAAGCACAGCTCCTCCTGGCACCCCGGCTGCCGATGCTGGGCTGGATGTTCAAAGGGAGGGTCCCCTCTACACATCATGCAACTGATGCTACATGGAGTAAGTGGGTCGCACTGATCACACAACGGGCTCGAATAGGAAACCCCAGTCGCCCAGGAATCTTGGAAGTGATCATGGACTGGCCAGAAGGCAAAGATTTCGGAATATCGCCAGAGGAGGAGGTGACATATTCCGAGGAGGCCCCACCGTATAATAAACTGCCAGAAAATGAGAAGCAATATGCCCTGTTCCCTGATGGGTCCTGTTGTCTTGTGGGGAAGCATCGGAGGTGGAAAGCTGCTGTATGGAGTCCTGTACGACAAGTTGCAGAAACTGCTGAAGGAGAAGGTGAATCAAGTCAGTTTGCAGAGGTGAAAGCCATCCAGCTGGCTTTAGATATTGCGGAATGAGAAAAGTGGCCAATGCTCTATCTCTGTATTGACTCATGGATGGTGGCAAATGCCCTGTGGGGGTGGTTACAGCAATGGAAGCAGAGCAACTGGCAGCGCAGAGGCAAACCCATCTGGGCTGCCGCATTGTGGCAAGATGGAGAACCTGGTTGTAAAAGTACGTCACATAGATGCTCACATACCCAAGAGTCAGGCCACTGAAGAACATCAAAACAATCAGCAGGTGGATCAGGCTGCTAAGATTGAAGTGGCTCAGGTGGATCTGAAGGGTAAATTGTTTATAGCTTGGTGGGCCCATGACACCTCAGGCCACCAAGGAAGAGATGCAACATATAGATGGGCTTGTGAACGAGGGGTGGACTTGACCATGGACACTCTTGCACAGGTTATCCATGAATGCGAAACATGCACTGTGATCAAGCAAGCCAAGCAGTTAAAGCTTCTCTGGTATGGAGGACGATGGCTGAAATATAAATATGGGGAGGCCTGGCAGATTGATTATATCACACTCCCACAAACCCGCCAAGGCAAGATCCATGTGCTTAAAATGGTGAAAGCAGCCACCGGATGGCTGGAAACATATCCCGTGCCCCATGCCACTGCCTGGAACACTATCCTCGGTCTTGAAAAGCAAGTCCTGTGGCGACATGGCACCCCAGAAAGAATTGAGTCAGACAACGGGACTCATTTCCGAAACAGCCTCATAGACACCTGGGCCAAAGGGCATGGCATTGAGTGGGCATATCACATCCCCTATCACGCACCAGCCTCTGGGAAAATCAAATGATACAATGGATTGTTAAAGACTACACTGAGAGCAATGGGTGGTGGGACATTCAAACAATGGAATACCCATTTAGCAAAGTCCACCTGCTTAGTCAACACTAGGGGATCTGCCAATCGAGCTGCCCCTGACCAATCAAGACTTTTACATACTGTAGAGGGGGATAAAGTCCCTGTAGTGCACATAAAAAATATGCTGGGGAGGACAGTCTGGGTTACTCCTGCCTCAGGCAAAGGCAAACCCATTCGTGGGATTGCTTCTGCTCAAGGACCTGGGTGCACTTAGTGGGTGATGTGGGAGGATGGGGAAGTCCGATGTGTACCTCAAGGAGACTTGATTTTGGATGAAAATAGCCAGTGAACTGAATTGTATTACGTTAGTTGCTATATAATACTGGATGTCATCACTTCTATGGTGACTATATGACATATCAACAGTATACAGTAAGAATCACCCAGATGAATGAAGAATGAACTTTGAGGAAACCGAGCAAAGTACAGCAGTGATGGAACCAGAACTGACTTCAGCATGCAACAATCCAACACCACACACCATCTCTTCTGCCCTGAAAGACTGTTATGGATGAAGCCCAAAGTCATGGACTAAATGAACTCAACGAATGTTTTAGAGGGATGGCTTATAGACTAAGGAAATTATATCTATGTGTATATATATATCAAAAGACTGGAAAAGTGGTGGTGATTAATTGGAATGTATTGGAAAGTATAGGACCTGGGCATGACATAGATGGTATGGAATAAGGGGTGGATACTGCCCTGGTTTCAGCTGGGATAGAGTTAATTTTCTTCCTAGTAGCTGGTATAGTGCTGTGTTTTGGATTTAGGATGAGAATAATGTTGATAACACACTGATGTTTTAGTTGTTGTGAAGTAGTGCTTACACTAGTCAAGGACTTTTCAGCTTCCCATGCTCTGTCCAGTGCACAAGAAGCTGGGAGGGGGCACAGCCAGGACAGCTGACCCAGACTGGCCAAAGGGCTATGCCATACCATATGACATCATGCTCAGTATATAAACT